>NC_133930.1:29913570-30213570 GCF_964199755.1 Larus michahellis
CAGTATTGGTCTCCATTATTATGCTAGCACTGAAGTAAAACATAGTATCTCCTAAGTTGGAAACTTCAGTGGGCTACACTAGTACTGCCAGCTTAAGTATTTCTTAAGTTATTTCAGCAGTACCCCTAGACTGCTAAGACAGTACTGATCTGCCAGGTGACTGAGGTTTGTATTTAAGACTGACACTCTGCAGGGTACTGGACTGAATGAGTCTCCTTTCATAGGAGTCCAGCTGGACTCCTAAGTTAGGATTGACTGGCTAAAAATTACTCAACTACTACTGCAAGCTCCTAAGAGGTGGCATTGACAGAGATGCTACGTTGGAGACAGGTCAAAGCATTGTCTGCCAGGATGTTACACACATGTCTGAAGGATGTTATGCGCAAGCTCACAGTGGTGTCAGTCTGTTAGCAGTTACTCTTCATGGCCATGCCAGTGCAAGTTGGGTCTTGGTAGCTGCTACACCTGTATAGAGGAATAGCAGAGCTGTGACTCGGCAGCTAATCATGGCAGCCTGCTCCTGCAGTCTTGGTGCCAAAAAGCCCCTGCTGCTACACGTGTAATGAGAGATGTCCCCTGCAATGAGCATCAGTGAGCTAGTGTCTTCTGCCCTGTGGCAACTCAATTCATTGTAATTGCTCTAAACTACAGATCACTTGAAGTGCTGTGGCCTTTCTCTTGGGTGACCACGGGAGTGAAAAATAAATTGTACAACGGTTCTGGGCCCAGGAAGGTGATATTCATCTGTTAGTACGATACTATTTGAGTGCTCATTTCAGTAGCACCAAGTAGTTCCTTATCCACTGTACAAATTTAGCTCATTCATGCAATAGAGAAGGATTAAGACAGAATTAACTTTGCAGGTTCCGTGGTCATCAGGCGTTTTGCTCTGTGATCAAGTTTGGAGTAAAGAAAGAAGAAGCTTTTAATCTTTATGCATAACTACTTGGTAGTCTTCAACTGAGTGAAAGGTAGCTTCCCTACCTGTTAGTAGTTTCCTTAATGACAGATCATTTTTGTGGGGTAAAATTGTGGTTTCTCCCCTGATGCTGCAGGAATTTGGCCTTGAGTTGGCACCCCATAACTACTGTAGCAGGAGGTGCTACTTTACCGTTGTGCCTGCTGCTTCACTGCTCCTTCCCCCTTCAAGGTGAAGAAGAAATTACTTCTGATTGGATGCAGGTTCAAGGCTAAGACATAGTTTGAAAGAAGCAAAAATCTCCTAGCTATGCTTTAGTGATGACTTGTTAAATCATTCTCAATCCATCGTGTCTCTAAAACAGTAACAATAAAAATCATCGAGCCAGAACTTGGATCAGTTCCTGGGCTTGGTTCTAATGCCTGTTCTCATTGCACTTACAGCTGGGGTCTGCTCTCTTAATGGTCTTTTCTGTATTGTGGACTCCATTCTTGACAGATGAGGACAGCTGCCAACTTCTGCGGATTTAAAATAATTTGTTTCTAGCAAGCTCACTACTCTTTGGGGGGTTGAAACCTCTAGACAGCTAGCCCTGGCAGCTCCTGTCTGTCTGCAGACAATTTCAGTATCTGGAATGCATGTGGGCTAAACCGTCTTGCAAAGATTAGGATGTAAGGAAATCTCAAAATGTTCTGGCCAAGAATACTGTATCTGTTTTGCTGAGTACTTTCTGGCATAAAGTGCCTTTCATATCAGTCTAATATGTAAGAATTATAAGTTATTAGATAGAATTAAACTTTTTCAGTTAAATGCCTAACCTGAGATACTACAAAGTATTTGTGTTAAAATGTGACAAAACCTTAAAACATAGTTCTCAGTCGGCTTGTTGGTTGTGAATTTGCATGGCAGGTAAATAGAGGCAAAATCCCTTGCCTTTTTAGTTTTCATACAGATGAACAGCTCTAATTCTTTGCTGAAGTTCATTGCTGTCACCAGTATCATACCAAATACTATATGGAGTAGAACAATAAAGACACCTCTTCCTGAGGTTAACATTCAGTTGAAGTAGCAACTTAAATCTATTTTGGGAACCTGAGTTAGTTCTCACAGAAACTGGGGACTCTGGGAACCTGTTTTCTGACTTTAGTCTAATGTACTGAACAAAGTTGTCAGAATAATACCTTGCCACACAAAAGTAGTTTCTGTAGTCTATAGGAGACTTTACACTTTACCAGGTAAAACTTCTATGCCTTCAAATAGCAGGAGGGAGGAGGAGTGGGGAATACCAGGCAGTAGCAGGAGATGATATAAAATGGCTTGTACTTAGTTGCAGATGTTGTTTGGCTCTTAATCTCACTAGGTTTATTTTGCCCTGCCCCTCTTCATTTTTGTATTATGAAATCGTTGTTTACTTCCACAGCAGGGCTTGGAGAGTAGTCAGAGATTCCTTCTGTAAAAACAGATCCAACTTCCACAGACAAATGCCTTACTATCTTTGAACAATTTTTTTTTTCGCCTGCCATCTGCAAGTGTTTGACTCTGCTTTATTGCTCTGTCATGTGACTCTTTTGGCATCTTAATGAAGGTCGTATAGCTGTACTGAGCACTCCTGCAGCAGCAGCCGGTGGCTGTGCTGGTGGTCACTAAGTGAATTGTCAGAGATCATCCTTGTCTCAGCTCCTCTGCTGCAGTCTCATGGGCTCCCAGTGCAATGGCACATTCATAACCTGTTTGGTCAGGTTTCACTGTTAAGTTGGGTTTGTATTCCTCTCGAAGAACTTTTCTGCGAATAGAAATATAAATATGGCTTTAGTTGGTTATTGAAGTAGTATTTAAGGTAACAGTATAATTTTTGTTTCTCAGATGAATGCAAAGCCCTCTGCTTCTAAATACTGCCAATTTCTGTTCGGTGTCTGCTAGCCAGCAAGAGTGCAAAGCTCGTTTTGAAACTGTCTTTTTCTCTCCTTTACAAATACGCAGATTTCACTTAATGCTGTCCCTCTGCTCCTACATTATGTTTTGTCTCCTATTTGATCTGCCTTTGAGCAATAATGTAAAAAATCTACAATGCCAACAAAAACAGAGAAAATTGAACACAAGGGGAATTGAGGTTGCTCATGTGATTCACTTCTTCCCCTTCTGCACCTCATTCCTCTTCAGGTAACTGCAGTGTGCGTTTTCCCAACCCAACTTCTATTTTCTTACATTTTTAATGGACGTACCTTTCCCTGCCTGCCCCTTCAGATTTTTGCTGAAACAGTGAAGATCCATTTATCTATTTTTATCTTGCTAGATTAGGAAAAGGGAGAGAGATAAGGACTTAGGCTGGAAGAAGTAGAATGGGAGACCTCAGATAAAGGGAAAAAGCTTACAACTGCAGACGCACTCCTCACTCCATAATCTTGGATGCAAGTGAAGGCCTGCCAGTACTTCAGATATGCCACAGCACGTCTGTGAAAAAACATGCTCCTGTTCCTCCCTTGAGCTGTCTCACAACAATGCTTGGTATTGTCACTTACTGGAAGAAGGTGCTTGAAGAGGTGTGCTGTGTTGAAGTGCAGAAGCTGACTTAATACATTCCTGGTGTGCTGCTTTTAATTTTTTTTTTTCTTCTGAAAAATCTTCACAATTTGCCCATATCTAATGAAAAAAGTCTTTAGACCAGGGGAGGGACAGAGAGGCTGTGAAATCACAGTTAGGCTGCCCAATATAGGCTGTTGAACATCCAAGATAAAGGCTGTCTGTGGAAAGGATGATGGTCTTAATTCCCCCTTGCACAGCTCTGGTCAGGACACTTAACACACCTCTGTCAAGCAATGGAAAATGCTTTGTATCGCACATGGTAAAAAACAAGCACTACAGCCTGAAGAGTCTACTGAAGGTTAACTTAACTAAGACACTCTACGGTCTATAATGAATTGCTTGAGCATAGGAAACACTAAGCACTAAATCAACACAAGTGACCAGTAAAACCAAATATTTAGTAGAAATGTTTTTTGCCTGTCGTGATGTCCTCTGTAGAAAAACTGAGCAGTTTTTTAGGTCCTTTCTCCCCATCTTCCGTAGACATGCTTTCTTGGAGTCAAACTTCAAAATACATGGAAATGGAACTGTTTTACTGTACTGCCAGTGCATAGCTTTAGAGCTCAAATAGTTGGATAGCAACTTGAAAAGATTAAGTTAACATTCAGAACAGTTGTTTCCCTCCAGTGGAAAGTATTTATTGTTGAAAGGTCTCTTGGAAAGGCTGATCGCTGAATACAGCAAATGCCATAACAATCTAGAAGCACTGCTGCCTGCTATAATATCCCTTTTGTGGATGTGTTCAAATGAGAAGTGATGGTTTTGTTTGGACAACTTATTGCTTATTCCTTTTTTTTTTTGGCTCTTAAATAAATAAAACCTCACCTGTCCCTTTAAGTTAAGATTTAGACTTTCTAATTCAAGAAAGTTAGCTTGTGATTGGGTAGTTGCATAATGTATTGTGGTTGTAGTTTTGAGCTCAAGAACTCGGCAATAGAGTACGTGCTTTAAGGCGTTGTTCATTTCTCTCAGGCCTGGATCAAAAATGTGTTTAG
The DNA here is from genome assembly GCF_964199755.1 of Larus michahellis. Classification (NCBI taxonomy): domain Eukaryota; kingdom Metazoa; phylum Chordata; class Aves; order Charadriiformes; family Laridae; genus Larus; species Larus michahellis. Next base: position 29,918,068 of record NC_133930.1, read on the forward strand.
GGCTGTGTCTCATGGGGACTTAGAAATATAAGTAACTTATTTGGTGAGGGGCAGTTAAGGAAATGTTTTGGTGTTCTTAATTTGAGCTTTAGCTACTCATCCTCCCCTGCTGAGGTACTGATATCACTGAGGTAAAATCTGATGGATGTATTCGATTGTATGAAGCAACTCCACACACACTGATGGACACGTCAGAAACAGTCTGCATAGAGTTACCAAGGGTTGATCGTGCCCTACGAACCAGCTTGCCTTTAGACTTTCAAAACTGTCTTTTATGTTATTCTTCTGTCCAAATTGGGACATTGCAGCCTGCATGGGAGGACAATTAGATGGGTAAAAACTGGTTGGACACTTGGGGTCTGAGGGTTGTGCTCTACATGGGAGTGGGTAACAAGTGGGGTACCACAGGGTCTATCCTGGGAAGAGTTCTGTTCAACGTCTTTATCAGGAACCCTGAGAAGCACATGGAGGACACAGTCGTCAAGTTTGTAGAGGACACCAAATAAGTGGTGGGGGGCAGAAACACAGAATACATTCAAAATAAGAGCTGTTGCCTTGAGAAGATTTGCACAGGTGGGGGGAAGGGAGGCTGACAGGGACCCAATGAAATTCAGCAAGGACAAAGGCCAAGTCTTGCTCTGGGAAGGCAGAGCCCTGCAGGGATGCAGGCTGGAACCAGGCAGCAACAAGGTCTAGCAGTGCCTGTGGTGATGTGAGCTGGACGTGGCCCTGAAAGCCAGAGGAGGGCAGGGACTGTCCCCTCTGCTCATTGCTCATCACACTACATCTGGCACTGCATCTGGTTTTGGGTCTCCAACAGAGGAAGGATGTCAATAAAAATGGCCATGTTCAGCAAACAGCCAGCACGTTGGTCCTGGGCTGGAGCCCTTGGCCTGGGAGGAGAGGCTGTGGGACCAGGGCTGTGTCAGCTGGGAGAAGAAACTGATTTGGAAGCACCCAGCAACATCCCTGGCACCAACAGAAGGGGACAGAGGAGTCTCAGCCAGAGTTTTCACAGTGGTGCATGGTGGGAGGGTGTGAGGCAGCGGCACAAGCTGAAACACGAGAGGCTCAGTCTGGAGATAAGGAGGAGCCTTTTCCCCATGAAGATAGCCCGGCAGTGCGGACAGGGCCCAGGGAAGCTGTTCTCTCTCGAGCTCAGGGGGGTTCAAGCCTGGACTGGGTGAAGCTCTGAGCACACGGCTGAGCCTGCTCTTGGAAGGGGCTGGGGCTGGAGACCTCCCCAGGTCTCCACCAGTCTGAACAGGATCCTATGATTCTGTGATTTGTTTGACCATTGAGGAAACAAAGGAATTGATCAGCCTTGCAAAATGTTGTTCTTTTGACAACAAATACACAATTTTTTCTCAAAATGGAGAGAAATATTGTCCCTGTAGATGAGAGTTCCTGTTCTGCATAAAATGGAGAGGGCAGGCAGCGGTAAATCGTACCATCTTTGCAGAAAATGGCCTAGGCCCAGCCATTTGAGCACTCCGGTCGTTGGCAGCAAGTTTAAGTTCGTGATGAATTTTTCCACCTCTTGGTTATCTCTGTTGGTTAGCGCTAGTCCTCTTGTGTCAGTAGGGTTTCCCTTGTGATCCTTCAGTCCTATTTTTGCAGCTCTAACAGGCCAGGTAAAGAAAACTTAACCAATGTAGAAGCATGGCTTCTCAAAGTCTAAAAGACCTGGTGCTCAAGGAACTTGATTTGTTCTCCTGTGTTGGCAATGTTGCCTGGTGTGATGTCACTGGTAAGTATAATCTCTGCAGAAGATTAAAAGAATAAGATGAATAACAATATTTTTCTCCAGTTACAGCTGAAATGAGTAGCTCAAGAAGTTTATACTTCAGTATTTATTTCTGCTTCGTGCTCTTGCAGTCTGCAAGTTAAATGAAGCTTGAAACTTGTTTACTCCCTGGTGAAAGCATTCCCACTGTCCAAGTGACAAATACTGTGCGTTTCTAACTTTCAGCTTGTGCCTCTAGTGGTAAAAGGAGTTCACCTCATGAATCTTTTTCAAATAATGACACTTGATAAAGCCTTAGTACAAAAATTAAAATTGCAGGTGCAATTAGTGATGGAGGAGCAACTTGGTCGTTCTGGTTTTCCAAGAAGAAACATTGGTTATTCTGTAATTAAACAACATCTAACCCACTCCCCTACCCCTACCCCACCGGCGTTTTTTTGTTGAATAATAGGGCAAATTGAGGGGGTGTCCATACTTTATCTTGATAAGTTGTTTGTTGTGATCCCTACACATTATAAAGTTCCCTGGCAATTTTTAAATTTTACTATACCTATTAGCTTGCCTCAGAAACAGAGTTTTTAACAATTGCTTGGACAGAGGTAGATAGTTGACAGATTGTAAAATGACCTATGCATAGAGTAAGAGCTAACTCCTCCTAGCTCTTTTTCTTCTTCAGCACCCTCCACTGCTGGTGTAATTTATGTAAGTGAAGGCAGAGAAAGAAAAGCTGAAAGCTGCTTAATTACAGAGAACATAATTCAAATGGTGTCATGAGAACTGCATTTCAATATTTGATACAGTGCATCTGCTTGAGAGAAAAAACATCCAAAAAAGCCATTTTTCACCATCTTGTGTGCCAGATACAAATAGCCACCAACTGCTGAAGACTAACATTTTGTTAGCTGTCTTTGTAATTTAAAGGTCACATATGAGCAACAGGCGATCCTAGCTATATGACACCACTTGAAGGTCCCTTGTTGACCAGCGAGAACCTCTAGCAGGAGGCTGTTTAGTGCTCCATGTATAAACATAGTTTACTCTGACATGACTTTCACTAGGAGCTACCCCAAGACTTTCATCTAGCATTCAGCAATTAAAAGGATCCACTTCAGACTATGGCCTCTGCAAATGGCTGTGAAATAAATCAGCATTAATAATTAGACCTGACATTTATTTTGTTCTTCTCCTGGTTGTCTAACACTTCAGTAGCAGTTAGTTTAACAAACACTATGTGACACTTTTTTACATGGTACTGCAGGGACAACTGAGAAAATGAATCTGCCTTTAAATTATTTCAGAATGGAAGGAAGTCAAGCAGCCAGCCTGGTCATTTAGAGCTTAACAGTCACATTAATGGATCAGTGATGAATTGAAATAACCACAACTTGTGTAAGTCTAGTCATTCTTTTCAGTGAGCCTGTTCTGTTCTCCCTGTGGGGAGGAAATGAAGCTTCACACTCTGCCTCAGGAGACATGGGTAAGCTAATCATCAGTAGAGAATATTCCAGTGCCGCTGAGGCACCTAGACATGTGGCACCTTCCCCTTTATCTGCACTTCCGCTTTTAGGGGTTTTTTTTGAAGACTCTTCATGCTCTGCAGTAAGGTCTGTAGGACTGAGGAGTACTATGTGGGTAACCAAAGAGGGAGCCCTGCGTTCCCTGGAGTCAAGGAGCCTCTTGTGGGCAGTAACCACAGAGTGGTGAATGCACTGTGAGGTAGTTGTCTAGGCTACCTCTTGGTTTTGTTTTTGTCATCCCATACTGTTAGATAAACTTCCAATCTCTTTTGTGTTCACCATAGATCACAGGAAGGAACCTGACCCAAATCCATAGCAATCAGAAGCAATTGCATGGATAAATCCAAGAACATAAGTGAGACATGCAAAACTCCCATTGCTCATGTTGCAAAAGATAGGGCAACCAAAAAAACACACAAAAAGTCTGGAAGGCCTCCATAAGGCCTGCAGCAACATCCTTGGGTACTCTTTGAAGGACTAGTCCCTGCCAGAGAGTCTGGGGCTTATGGAAAGGCTCCAGCCCTCTTCTCAGGGCAGTGTACGATGGCTCATCCATCTGTTGAAACAAAGGAACAAGGAGTAATAAGCAGGCAGAAAGACATCCTATATTATTTAAGATTTTCAGAAATTAATAATAAAAATGGAGCAGTACGTTACAGACTAGAGCATAAAATCACTTCAAGGCAAAGATGAAGCTACCACATTAACCTGTCTTGCAGGGAATCCTTTATGAGCTGCGTTAAGTACACAAGAGGAGAGGAAAGGATTGCCTTTCTCTAGTTTGACTATGAACGAAAGTCCAGAAGACCAGCCAGGCACAGCTCAGCTACTAAAATGATGAGAATTAACAAGGCCATAAACAGTCAGTGGGAGGGAATATACATTACCAATGTTTTGATTCATTTTGGTGCTTTTTATTTGGTACAAATAGGAAGGAAAATGAATCAGTGTCTGTTTTCAGCTTGACAAATTTATAGCGTGACCTGCTTGGAACTTACCATTTGCTTTTAAAAGAAGGACACAGACAAGCGTACCAACAAACAGTCCAATTTACTCTATACAATGTTCTTGAGAGAGGAAACAAATGTGTAAAAGTCACAGAAATCCTCAGCCTGGCACAGAAGAAAATGCCTCACTCAGCAATTTGTCTCCTTAAGCACACAAGCTGACACAGTCAGCTACAAAGAGGTATTGTCACAGGATCCCCTGGCACTCCAGAGTTTCTGTGTTCCAGTCCATCATGTTCAATCGTTTAATCTTCGTGGACCTTTAGAGGTATGACCAGACAATACAGTCCCGTGCTTCGAAAGGAGTCACAGCTGCCTTCAGATTAGGTACGTATGAAAGGCTATTAAATAGCTCTTGTGGTAATTAAGTGGAAAGTGTATTCCACTCATTCTGCTATTTGTTTCCTGTTTCATTTAGGACAAATCTCTTTCCTATGCCTCAGTTTTTCCACTTGTAACAAGTCACAGGGCCATTAACTACAGCCTGTAAAGCTCAAGGGGAGTATGGGTGCATGCACGTATATGCACTCATATATACAAGCATACGTGTATAAGCAGTTTTCACTGAAAGACACCCAATACCATCATTTAACCAAATTTTAGCAAAAACTGGAGATGAGTTCCTCCAGTGTTTTGATGCTGGTTTTTTTTTCAGTAGGGAATCTAGGTGATGTGCACCATAAGGACTTTTACTTCACTGTTAGTTGTAAGATTTTACATTACGCATGTTTTGCTTAAGGAGAGAGAAAACAGAAATTACATATATATGAAGTTTAATCCATCCACATAAATGAAGTGTGTATATGTTCATTCTACAAGATGTACTACACTAGTCTGAGATGCAAGTGGCAAGTTTGAAGGTAACAAGAAGAGTAAACAGAAAATATTGTGTCAAATAGAGAACCACAGAAAAATCCTTGGATGTCATCTAGTACAGCCTCCTGCTCAGGCCATGGCTCATTTCAAAGCTAAATCAGCTTGCCCAGGGTATTCCTTGCCTGGGCAAGTTTTGAAGATGCAGGAGATGGAGTTGCCGTGACCTCAGGGCAGCCTGCTGCAGGGCTGCATCACTCACACCTTCAAGAATTTTGGAGATTTTTTTTTTTTAATGTATCTCACAGTTTGCAACTTAGAACAGACTTCATTACTCAGGTCTTGATCAACGTATCATTAAGATGTCAGGTTCTTTTAGCAATGTGTCAGTAAGGTTTTCTGGTGCAGGGCCATAAAATAAGGCATTGTTCTTTGAAAACAGTAATGGACCCAAATACAGATGTCAGCCCCCAAAGTGAGTCTGAATGTGTTATTCTTCGGCACAGCTGACATAATGCTTTTAATGAAAGTAAATGTACTTCAGGAGCTGGCTCGGTGAGGCTTTTGAGTGTATGTTTACATGCTTAAGACTCTTCTGTTAACTGATAGCCTCAGTCAGCATCTCCACAACTAATCTGTTCATCTGTTCAAGTTACATGGGAAGTTCAAGAATAATCTGCATTTGCTTTGTGTTGTTTGGAAGTCTCACGTACATGCCTACTGCATTTGTCAGGCATTGCCATAGTGTCATATTTTCAAAAGCAGCAAGCTAATAGTATGAGCAAAGGCCTTAAGGATGTAGTGTTGCTGACCTTCAGATGTTTCAGTTTCATAAGACTATGCCATTAAGAACATTTTTAAAAATCAAGATTCCTCTTCAATTTAACAAAATCATGATACATTGTTGTGATTGTGACTTTACATTATTATAATGCTAAACCATCTTCGTCCCAAAGTAGTGGAGATTTTATCAACAATGTAAGTTGAAGGAGAAAAAAAAAGAAAGTGTCTTGGGCTGATTAGCTTACTCATTCCAAAGACAAAGAGTAAAAATCTAACTGGCTCAATTTGTATCACTGTATCATTTTGTCTTACGAACAAAGAACACCGACCGGCATAGAAGCTGGGTGTACTCTATCAGCCTACCCATCTGTTGCTGCATTAAAAGTGGACAATTGAATAAAATCTGCTATTAGAGAGCTGTCTCGTGGCGTTAAAAAAAATAAAAATCAGCAATTTGTTAGCTCTTTGCTAAAGCTATACTATTGAACATGTGAATGGCTCCCTGACTTGGAACATAATTGTTTTCATTCTGCCTATCTTAATTCAAATCATGCACTGCCTGCTCCCTGAGACTAGGCACATTTCCACCACAATTGGTCATTTTTAAAACGGTCACAATGAAGTGCTTTGCTTCTGTGTTAATATTGTCCTCATGATGTTTTCATTTTCTATTTCTCCAGTGCTACTCCGCCTTCTCAACAGGCTTCTTAGGTCATTAGCAAACATGAGCAGCCTGGGATAATCAGTAATGTAGGAAGCAAGGGACAGCCTTCTGCTGGAGGCTAGGTGACCCCTGCATTGATGACAATAGCAAAGCAGTCAAAGGCTTTTTTCACTTTGGAAAACAGTGCTGAGCATTCAAGTTGTGGTGGCAAAGAACTAACACCCACAGGAAAGCTGAGAGTCCACTCCTCACCTAGCCCCTACCCCTTTGCCTTGCTGCAGGAATGCAAAAGGACCCCGGGTCTGCCTTACAGGAGAAGTGAACAAATTTGGAGGCCGGTGTGGCAGGAGGCGGCACTTTTAACCAGAGCACAGCTGTGGGCAGACAAATCCTGCGCTGGGCCATACTCCTGTGGGACAGACCCTGTGGCGCTGGGAGATCGGGCCAGCCCTGAGGAAGCAGAGCAGCACAAAGGTTGTAGCGTTGCTCAGTTCCTTCCCCCTCATCTGGGATCTGTGCCAAGCACAGGCGAGCCCCGAGGATGCCTACCGTCTCCCTCCCTCCCTCCTCTCTGCAGCAGCTGTGCACTCCAGCACCCAAATTAAGATTAATCACTCCGTGGTGGCTCTTTTGTTCAACTGTTTTTAAACTTGGAGACCCCTTTATGCCGTCAAGTTAACACAGGACTCGGGGCTTGAATCTGCATTGTTGTCTGCCTTATGCAGTAATTTAATAGGCATGCCAAATGGTAGTCAAACAGCACTAAACCCTGACCAACTTTTTCTATCCTTTGTGTACAGACAAGTGATTGTACAAGAGGCAAAACAGAATAGCTTGCTTGATGTAAAACAAGCTGCAGATTTTAACATATTGTTGTCATTTCCATCCTAGCTACAATTAATTAAAATTCATTTCATGTGACTGAAAAAGGAAAGGCATGGTTGTACACAGGCATAACAATCAACATTGTGCACGCTGTAGGTGGAACAAAAAAAAATTTTCTGAATATTCATGAAAGTTTGCCCTGTTTTCAACAAAATCAAAGCAAAGTTATTTGCTCTGGATAAAGGGGAAAATTACATGTCAAAGATTACAAAAAGAAATATCATGTATTAGCAATATTTTTTCGTATGGATCCTACTTCAGAGTTAGATATGATTTCCAGTATATTGACGTAACTACATAAGAATGTGATTTTCCCTGTCTGAGACCCTACATGTGTGCTATGTTTGCCTGGAGTCTGGAGCACAGCCATTCCTCAAACATCCGCAGAAAACCTGGAAGCCTGGGGATGGACCCTGGTTTCCCCAAAGTGGGAGCTTTACAGCCGCAGTAATAACCTAAAAGTAACAGTCAACTAAGTTCAGTAGGATATATTTTACAGAAGAGAAGCCTCCAGGATCAGAATAGCCTAAATGGTAATGAGGAGATTATTAAGAGGAATCCGTTAAATTTTACAGCAGAAGTTTTGCATCTTACTTAATTGCCAGGTAGCTTGTTGACTACTCTGTGCAGGACACAAGACGGTCTTTGCACAAGTGGGAAATGTCTATGATACTGTAAAGGTCTGGAGTGTATGTTTATTGCATAACGATTTAATCTACTTGATTTGATGGGCTTTGCCACAATTATATCAGCTTAAGAAACCAGTGAAGCTTTAAGGTCACGCCCTGAGTTTAGAATATCCCTCAGCTTCAGGGGAAATTTCCATCTGCCTTTAAGAAACCAGAAGTAGTTTTCCTCTGGTTTTCGGGCTGAGCAATCTACTGTTAGCACACAGTGTCAAACACCAAAGGGATTCTCTTACTTGAAACTACGCAAAGAAAACACATACGGCTTATTTAAATAGTGACATTTTAAAATTCAACCTGCCTTGAACGAAAGAGGACGTCTTCATAGTTTTAAATATTTGGGTAGAAATTATCCATGTTACTTTAAAAAAAAAAAAAAAAAAGAAAATCAAAATAGTCATCGGAAGCAACATTTTACCTTCTGGTGTCTTCAGACACACTATTGTCCATCCAGTATTACTGTGAGATATGAGCTGATTTTGAGAATATGTCAACTAAGTAAGCAGAAAAAACCATGTCAGTTCAGGGCTTAAAAAAAACACCTATACCTGAATATCAAGTCCCGTGAAACAAAAAAGCATATGATTGGTTTAAGGAAAAGACATGATTTAATTTTTGTTGTGTAACAGACTATAAACATTTAATGGAAGAAAAATAATAAATATAAGAATATAAGCCACCAGTAGGAGCAAGGAAATTTGCACAGACAAATAGCTGTTTTACAGCTTTTATTTTGTGTGCCGTCCATCCACCAGAGGCTGATACTCTGACATCATGAATGCTTTGCTTATGACACGTTGTTGTGTCAACCACGGAGGGTGGACATGATAAAGCTCAATCAGGCAGCTGGTCACCCAGCTGGCAGACAGTGAAATATAATATCATCAGAGGGCAAGCCAATAAAGAAATAGAGGCAGAGACACAATGTTTTTCTGGCCTATGACCACCATTTTAGTTATGTTAATCCAACAAATTAAATACAAGAAAATGTACTTAAAAGGCTACGTTATGTTCCAGCTGCCAAAAAGTCAAGAAATTGACATTTGATGTTGTTTCCAAAATGTTAATTACTTGCCGTCTCCGTGTCCACACACATATACACACAGAGTGGTTATGTCATGCTCAGAAGTAATGCTGAGTTTTCCATTTAAGGGGAGTCAAATATACAAGTGAGTGAATTAGTGTTTTTAGACCAGCTGGAAACCAGCTAAGTTTTCTCAGTCGGGCCCTTTTTAATTTGTTCTTTTATGTTGCGTTAATGTCCTCTTTTCCTCCTTAAGAAAGAGGGGAAAGAAAATCAGGAGATAATAAGTTCCCAGTTTAGCATTTCCATTGTCTTTCTTGTTAATGACTTTTCCCAGGCTCATGGCTGCATCTTATGCTATGGGGGCAGCCTATAATAATTCCTCTGAACAACGAGCTCTTACACCTGAGTATTATGTTGTAGGCTTAATTCTGCATCAGAGGATAGATCCTTATTAGACTACTTCCAACTCCTTTTCCACCATAGAACATGTGCTTAAAAATATTTTCTCTCTATAGAAATTAATATATAAGGTTTCTTTCCTGTGGTTGAAATAATTATTTGTTTCTACGTTTCTATGGCATAGGAATCCCTGACACGTAATAGCAATAAGGAGGCGATCTTATTTCCCTTTCTACTATTTTAATTAAAAAATATGTTTTAAAGGCATTAAATTATTGTTTTACCTAATTAGAATAGGACCATTGTTCCTATTGTTTTATCCAAGTGCTTGTTCTGTACCAGCACGATTCTCTTGTGATTGTATGTCTGTCTTAGACAAGTTGAAAGGGGGGTTATGACACTAAACTGAGCTTTTACTTGTTTAACAGAAAGTTTTTGGGTCCTGTAACTGGTAATGACTAAGGCCAAGCACCATGCCACAAGTTGAATAAAAAACAGCCTCTCCAGGCAGTTTCCTGCTCAAATAATTCAAAGATGGCAAACAGGACACTGAAGCAGAAAGTCTATGATCTGCTTTATTACTGCAAAGCTGAATCCCTCGGTAGGCTGTGGTTGTGCTCTCCTCCTCACAGAGCAGAGTGGGCGTCCCCTGACGGGTGGGGAAGTACATGTGATGGGTTTCCACATACAAAAACATGCCAGTTCAGCTAAACGGGTGCAAAAATATTTGTGGTCCCTGGTGTTACTTATTTTGTTTGTGTTTAAACCTGTGCTGAACTGGCCAAACTAATAAATATGTTCCATCAAAATAAGCCTGATTTAAACATGAAATACACATGTCCAGACTGATTTAATCCACCTAATTACACTACAGACAGAAAGAAGCAAATAAACCCATCACAAGGGAAAGGTTAGAGAGAACATGTAAATCTCTGGCTCATCACAGTATGGCTATACACAAACTCAGTTTTGGGTATTCAGTGGCAGCCTGGAAAATGTCTGAACCACTGACTGCAATTATTATTGACCTCATGAGCCATAAATCTTACAGCATTGTTATTTTTTAATGACTAAGATACCTGGTGAAAAAAGACGAATTCCTGAACAACCAATCAAACATGCCATTAAAGACACAAACGTGATGGCAGTGTTGGTTGTGTTAGCATCATGCTCAGTGATGTGGCACCCAACAAGGTATGAAATATAGATTCCCATGACTGACTCAACACAGCAAGTGTAATTTCAGGTGACTTCATTAGGTTCCTTTAAAATGACCCTGGAAAGTCACAACGACATAGTGAAGGGCTCGGAGGTTGGCACACCACTAGGCAGAGGCACGAGATGCCACCACCTGGGTGACTCTCCTGCAGGCACACCTTCGGGGCTTAGGGCTCTCCATGCTGTCTCCACCTGCAGGCAAGGGACCTGGCAGAGGCATTTCTGTTTCCCACAGCTGCTCAGGGAAAACCAGCGGTCCCCAGGGGTTACCTGAGAGAGCACAGTGCATGTGGAGAGATTTAAAACCTCTGCCATGGCTCTTTCAATTAAACCCAAGGAAGTTGTAGGGCAGGGAAGTAATAAACCTGCCCTAGGGGCTGTTTGGTCTTCTGTCTTTCTGTCTAGCAGGTGGTTGACTGGGGAAAATTACATCAAGCCTGACATGTTTGTACACCCAGGACAGCTTTCAAGGTGTTTGCGTCTTAATGAATTAAACTTCCTCAGGTTACTAAGAATCATGAGCCTCTGACTTTTTCAGCCTATTGCTAAACCATTGCTTGTCCATGTAAGTCCAGGCCTTTCAGAAACCTTTACTACCATTAATTACTTCCACTCACCCCCAGCCTTTCAGCCATGTTTTCCATATTCTCTCATTTCCAGTGTGACTGACACAACAGTTGCTTTCAGAGAATGTAGTCTTTAATTAATCAACTTACTAGCAGATGTTTTCTGCAGGCTATAATTTCTTGTCTAAAAAGACATTTTCCTTAGAAGAGAATTTAAGGCTGGTAAAAAAAATCAAGTGGTATCTGTAAAACCTAGTCATTTCTTCCATCGAAAACTTCATCTCATTGCTCCAATGACGTGATTTAGCAGACAGATCTTTGGGGTCTCCACTCTGAGTGCCCATTAGTGCTCCTTCTGGTGAATGTAGCAGTGTTGAAGCACATTCACAGATAAAAGAAATGAGACTGCTAACAGTGATGGCCAAACCACAATACTAGCAATAACAATATTTTTTCTCCACCATAGCCCATAATAAAAACTGGAGCAGAAAAAGGGAACAGAGATTTCCAAAGCTTATAATGAGTCCTCTAAACTGTTCATCCTCCTCTGCAGATCACAGTTTTACAGCTATTTACATATAGAATTGAAATGTGTTGATATATCCCCAGTTAAAGTTTTATGAATATTAAGAAAGCACAGTGAGCCCCCATTCCTTAGCCAAGTTTCTTCTAGGTGCTACCATGCTATAAAAGCTGATGAATAACAACTCTTCTGATCTTGAAACATAGTTTTATGGATGCATGACTTGCAAGACCATCTAGGGTCCCAATGAATGTTATGGTTGACTCTTAGTGTAAAGTCACAGCCTGTGTCTGCCAAAGAAAGCAAAGAAATACTATACAGCATTTGTATGGATCTATTTTTAAAGTTATTGAGCAGCTTTCCTTACCATATAGCTACTAAAGTCAATTCCTATCTTTCTTGCCAAAAGCAATCAATCAATCCATCCAACTTACCTATATATCTATTGGACTTCTTGTGTAGCATTGCAAGTTCAGCCTTTTGCTGCCGTGTAAAAATAATGATAAATAACGATTGGAAATCTGTGCCACATCACCAGCACATGTAGTCTTGGAGAGGAAAGGCCCGGTGCCTTCACACACTGGTGGCAGTCTGCAAGGGCAGTCAAGCTGGGGACCAGGAGTGGTGGTTGAACTGCTGTGGTTCAAACTGGTGGAAACAGCAGTGAGAATCTGAGCACCAGTGGCTGCGTGAAAACTTAGGTGTAATGTCATGAGTCCAGGCTAGATCTGCTTTAGTGATACAACCTAAAACAGAACTTGTGGTCTGTAAAATCCATCTGTTTGGGGTACTGGCTAATCCCTGAGCAGCTGGTGGCCATTTCCATTCCTGCTAGCAGCTAACAGAGAACTGGAAAAGAGTTTCATCTTTTCCACTCTTTCATTTCCCTGTCTTGACAGTCCGTTTATGCTTTAATTAGGTTCAATAATGTGCCTAAACAGCCCCTGAATGGGAGATCTCAGATGAGAAATTCACATTTGAGAAAGGCACGCAGAAGGCAAGCTGGCAGGGAACTCCTGTCCCAGTAACCAGGACCAGAATTCAACTTTCACACCTACAGCAAGTAGAGGAAATTTCAGTCTGAGCTGAGAAATCACGCTGGAATTCCTGGTAATAGAAAATGAAGTTATATCCCTTGGCACTTCATAGCAGGGCACGGATGCTTTTCCTATCCAATTCAGCATTAATCATTACAATCCTCCTCGACAAAAATAATTGGTGTTTAGTTGGCTATATTCACATCCTGTCACTTTAATGTTGCTGTTTGGCCACTGTGTGATTTTATTTGGGGTGCATATGAAGGCTGTAAGTTTGAAGGGTCTCACTCCAAGGCAGAAAACAATAATTAGGTAGTTAGGACAGCTTGGCAGCATAGTACCTATTGTACATTAGCAGGGAAAGTGAATACAAGAATAGCATCTTTATTTTGATATTATTGATGTTTTAACATAGCCTAGAGCTGCCATAAAATTAAGGGCTGTGTTGTACTAAATAATAGATAGGAACAGGAAAAATGATTCTGCTCTAAAGAATTTCCAGTCCTCTGGGAACAGAATGTAATGCAATAAATAAACAGACAGGCAAAACATACAATCAAAACACTCTTGAAGAAAATGCTTGTTTTATATCATAACAGCCATGCCCTCCATACTCAGAATGAGATCTATTAACTGGACTGCATATCACAACTCTTAGAGCCACAAAGCTAAAACTTCAGACATCATTCCAACTGCCTTGAGCAGTACTAAAAGACTTCCCCCAGTACTAAAAGTCTTCCTCCCAAAACAGGGGGAGAGGAGGAGAGCTGAGTATCTGTGTTAGGATTTCCCCAACCTGCCTTCCCCCAGCAAAAACTTGATGATGACTATAGTGCCTCTGAAGTTTTGCAGACTTCTGGTAATTTTTAAAGAATCAATAATTATAAGCTAGCATATGTTTTGTCAAAATGTAACAGGGAAAATGGGAACCAAAGCAGCCATGGTATAGAGAGAAGCATCTGAAACAGAAGTTGGAAAAGCATTTTTCGGCTCCAAGTCAAAGAAATCCAGAGAACAATTACGTAACGCATTTGCCATATTTGGATTGATGCAGCTGTATTTTAATGAGCAGAACTGGTAATAAGCTAACGGGTGGGTGCTTGTTTGAGAATGCGTCTCACAATCATCTGCTGTTCAAGCAGAGACTCCTACCTGCAGGTGCAGCAAGATCCTCTCTTCCCTTTTGTGGTCAAGTCTCTGGAGCTTAGAACAGATTTGCCCCTTTAGGACAGGCCGCCTACTGGTGTTACTTAAACTTAAGAACATAAGATTTGTTGTTAAGCTTTCTGGGGATATACTAAGGTCACAGACACTGTATGCCACATTGTATTTTCTTAATGGATTACTTCTATTGCATTATTCCTTATACATTTTCTGTCTCCCCTGCTACTATTGTCTGTAAAGTTCTTTTGGATCCTCCTTTGACAAGCTTGATTTCATAGGTAGCAACTGCTCTACCTCTTCATTCTTTGACCCAAGAACTGCATAGTAGGACACTCCACAGATGGATACATCTTATGCCCACTCCACCCCGTTCTCAGGATTCACCTTTTTCTTCTGCTCGAAAACCTCAGCCTTCAAAACTCTTCCAATATTAGACACCTTTTTCTTTTTTTTTTTTCTTTTAAAACCAAGGGAAAGAAAGAAAACAGCTCTTTCCACCACTACTCATTCTGTTAACTAACTTCTCAATGGTTAGCTCACATGTATTTTATGAACCCAATACCAACGATATGGCTAAGGAGGCTCAGTTTGCTCATTTTTGCCTACCTAGGCTGCCTACAATCCAGGTAGTATCTTCCTTTACCACAGAAGTGCAAAGCGGCAGGTACCAGCTGTCCTGGAAAGGTGACATTGGGTACAAAAGTGTCGACAGTTCTATTAGGGTCTTGTTTCTGGAACTTACACCGAATGAAAGAAAAAGGCAAATTTTTCATTGGCCAATGTTTGTATTTGTATTTTTTCACAGGCGTTAAGTGGTCTATACAAAGGCCTCTACATTCCATTAAGGCTTTCTTCTTCAGGATAGTACTGCTGATCTTTAAAGCAGGAGTCCCACTATAGGGCTATAAGTAGAGATATTTACTATCTAAGGTAGAAATACCTGAATTCGGTTGAAATTATTGCCATTTATATCAATTTTGTATTACTCCTTATTTATCTTTTGAGTATTACTAAATTGCAGTTGCCACTAAGAAAACTGTGAAAAAGCTACAAGAGAACAAAAAGCCCAACGAGGAATGCCTGCCTCATTCGGCTGGAGTTTTAACATTATTCTTCATTTCAGGTTTATAACTAGCAGAAAAGTTGCAATAATGCATCTAAAAATCTCTCTATTCTGTGCAAAACTTCTGTCAGATCTCAAAGACTGCACAAATGGACTGACCCAGTACCTATGTTGTCCTATTATGTTAGGTATACGATTGCACATGTATAACCTAAGATCCTACAGATCTGTTTTCCCCCATCCCCAAGAGCGGCGGCTGAATTGCAAGCACCATGGCCAAACTCCATATGACGTTCAGAAAGTATACATGCACCGTACAGTCCCACAAGGGCCTCATGTTCTTATTCACTTCCTGCTTTACTCTGCTTCATTGTGCAGTGTTAAGGAGCTGAATAGGTGCTCTCTGCCAGCTGGAGACAGCTGTGATTCTGTGATGAATGAAGCAATCCACACACTGTGGGAGCCTGAGTTTACTGGATGCTCTCCTCAGTTGGTGTAAATTAGCTTGAGCCCATTAAACGTAACGGAGTAGGGATGATTTACTTCCTGGGAAAACAGAGATGTTGGTTACTGTGGAGTGTGGCTCTCAGCAGTTCATTAACGAGGTCTAATGGCATAATATTTTTACAACTCACAGAAACCAGGTTTGAACGACTCACAGTCATTTAGCTGCCCTGAGAGAAAAAGGGCTATAAAGCGTGCCGTAATTCCTGTACGAACCTCTCGTCTGTGGAACTGCTGATTCAAACTTGGATGCTGCAAGTGAAGAAAACCTGGTAACGTCAAATTCTGCACATCCATTCAGTTCTCAAGGGAGCTAAAAAAACGTACACACATTCAAAGACTTTCCAGCACACTATTCAGAGCCAAAAAGATTCCTTTCTCAGAGGACAGGAGAGTTGAGGAAAAGATGTCAGCTGAGCTCCTCTGGCTGATACATCAACATTTATTGGAATCCTTATTCTCTTCAGTTTATTATTAATTTTTGATGTTTTATCCAAATATTGCTAAGCACTATAGCAGCTATAAAGGTTTTTCAGGTTATCTTATGCCCTACACACCCTGTCAGTATTCACTCTCCTGATTTCAAATTACATTAAGGAATTTCACATTTTGGCCTAAGCAGACTTCAGTTATGACTGGGAAACGTTTTACCTCAAGAGTTACTGCATTTGCAATTCTTTGCCAAGCAGATACTTGTAGCAGGATACTACACCCTAGACTGCTAGGGTGAGTGTTGTATTGTTCTCTTCTCTGAATCCTTCATGAATGCAAAACTGAAATCAGACATACTTCCACTGTCACAGTTTGAGTCCCTGAACAGATTGTTACTCTCAGAAACAAAATCAAATACAGTAAATCAAAAGCACTTCTGATTCCCTCTTACCCTGTGGCACACAAATGACAAGCGTGCCCCACGACGGGAGGCACTGATCACTCTATTTTTTTCAGTTTTGCTTTTTGAAATATCTTCTGCCTTTTCTCCCATATCACATCAGTCAAAAAATTTGAAGCGTATTTTGCTCTTTAAGCCATAATTTGAGTTAGGTGGATAAAGATGACTTTATGGCGGGCTGATAAACTGGCTCTTTGCTCAAGACCAAATTTCGTTCCTGGACAATGGCCTCTGTTATTTTGCAGGTGTAGAGTGATGAAGGCACATCCTCCTGTGAATTGCCTATTTCACACCATGAGGCGTACTGAAATAAAACACTTTTTTTTTTTTTTCCAAAGCCTGGAATTCAGAAGGGAACATTATGCAAAAGTCCCCAAACTGTCTTTTGTTTCTCCAGCAGTTCACTTCGTTGTGTCATTCTAGTAACAGATTCTCAGTGTGATAGTGAATGAGTTGTTACATATTTAGGTTATGTGCTGCAAGAAGGAGGAAGGGCCATCTGGAGTCTCATGATAGCCAGCTCCTACGAGAGTACTTCGTCTTGGCTGTTGAATCAGTGGTACACATAGTAACTGACAAGATGGCACACTAGGATAATGCAAGACATTGTGCTTCATTTTTCTGGACTGCTGCAAGGCTTAGGTTTTACACACCTGCAGATGTTTTACCTAATCATGTAAGTGTTTTAAAACCATTTGGGAGGACTGTGTTCTCAGTGCAACAAGTGAAAAATGCCATAACAAGGGCAAGTTGCATTCTCACAATTACATTCTGTAGTTCTCATTCCAGACGTGCCTGTAAAACATCCCCTCTGACCCAGGGAGTAATCCTCAGCTGTAAATCAGCTTTAGCAGGCAAAGGCAAAGGCAAAGGCAAAGGCAGAGGTGTTCCCTTGTCTTCCCATTTCTCAACCAGTAGCAGATGCAGGCTACCAGCCTTAGGACAATTTTAAGTTGTGCAGTCTATAAAATGTTCCCCTAGCATAAGAATATGCTCCACTTTCTGTTTAAACAAACTCTTTATAACTCTTCACACAACACTGTTGCTGAGTACAGCATTGCAGCATACTATACGTTTGAAAGTCATTAGGGCAGAAAATGGAGCTGGTATCATTGCATGAGTACCACCTACAGAAGAACGTGTGCTGCAACACTTAGCTACTTATAATTTCTCTCAACATTGTTATTTATATTGTTGCGTACCTAGGAACCCCAAACATTTACCCAAATCCCCTTGATTTTATAAATAGAGAACGGCAAGACTGTTTCTGCCCTCATAACTTCCTGTCTATGGGCAGATAACAGACAACAGATATAGCAGATGGACAAGGTCATCACACGAGGAGAAAATATCATTTGTGCCAGGGCACATCAGAGATCTATCTAACCCACTGTCTGGTCCCTGGCAGTGGCCATCTGTGGGTGCCTAGGGAGAATTTAAGGACACCATATAGTGATACTTTGCCAGAATACTCAACCAATCTTTACTGATTGGTAGATCAAGGACTTTCTCGCCTAAATGCAGTGTCTTCCTATTTAACGGTTCTTCATGTTTTCTTCTAAGAATTCACCTAGTTCCATTTGTAAGCCATGAAAATTTTAGCATCCACAGCATCTTTGGGTGACAGACTTCACAGTCTCACAAGCTGTTGTGCAAAGGAGAAGCTCTGCAGTTCCATTTGTTGCCCATAACTCTGGAAAAACCTCTGAGCATCCCACACTTACTGTCATCGCACCCTGCACCATCTTGTCATTGCCCCACTTCCTCAGCTGTCTCCTCCCCAGGCTGAGAAGAGTTGCTGATTTAGCCACTCCTAAGGAGCAAGAAATGCAGAATTCCTTCATGCGGACAATATGGTCCACATGAAAGCACATCAGCTGCCTTGCCCCAAATTTAGACTGCCTGGGGAATGTTAGGCTGATTTACCTCAGGCCTGCACAGACCGTCAGTCAGGGCATGTGTGAAGCCTCAGCTCTGTCTGTCCCCATCCATTACACACACACATATATGCAGTTCTACGCACAGCAGGAAGGAGCTGCTCCACGAAGAGAGCAGCAGGCTATATCTGGGCAGATTATCCCCCAGGGATAACACAGGGTGGGTGACAGCAGCTGAGGGCAGGGGCAAGACCATCCCCGTCAAGCCCATCCAGATGACTGGGAGCACAACCCAGAGCTGCAGTGGCACTTGATGGACAGCAGGGTTTTGGGGTTAGATGTGAGCAGGGCTTTTAGCGGAGTCTGGCACTGAAGTGAATTTCTCCACGGAAGCTGAGAGAAGGGGATTAGCAACAGAGCAATTTGAATTTCTCAGCTCGGTGTGCCAGGACATCCTGAGCCTTGTGCCCGGCGACCTGACTCAGACTTTCCTCAGCCACCTCACCAAAACGCAGACATGCCCCACAACTCCGCCATGCCAAGTCATGTCCGAGGCTGGCTGTTTCCTACCTAGCCAAATTTACACTCGTGTTTTCACATACTGCTCGCAGCTGGGAAACTGCAAGGTCTTGGTTTTTAACCATCTCGCTGAATTCACTAAGGCAGGGAGCAAGACTGTGTCTGGTCTCATCAACATACTAAATATCACGCTTATCGCACAGAGAGCAGCAATAACTCCACGGTGATTAATTACATAAGGTACTCCAGCTTTCAGAAACACAGTAAACAATTAATATAATTTAACTTTACAGCTAACACAACAAATTAAAATACAGAAACAAATCCATTTTTTCAATTCATTAGACAGGACACAAACTCTCCTGTGAACAGGCCTGATAAATGGAATTTCCCTTTAGGGCATTGCTGATGAAAAATGACAAGTGTAATATTTCTATCTAGCACTTTGCTGAGGTTCTGTCAGCAAATCCCCAAACCTTGGCGTTACAAACTACTCTGAGGGAGATTTTCTTTTTCAAGGCTTTTATTAGGAGCTCCTTCCCTCCTAAAATATATTGGGGTTCTGACACTAGGGAGCTGTCACTGGAAATGCTCTAAAACCCACAAGGTAGTGCTTCTCCTCAAGAGACCAAGTCTGGTTCATTAAAAATAAAATTTTGATCTCATGGGTAGATAAATGTGCTGTGCAAGCATTATGCTGAGGTGTACAGAACTCTTCAGCTGAACTGACATTTTATGCCATAAAGAGCCAACTTTTCTATCCATCTAAACCATCTGCCTATTTATACCTCCAATCACCACGGAGCCCAGTCACAACAACAGGAAAAAAACCCACAAAACTACCTCTTGGTTTGTCAGTCATCATTATCAGCATGTATGAGCTGATCCTGTTTGCATTGCTCATGCAAGTAACCTCCACAGCTCCCAGGGTGTTGCACCTGCAGTCTGAATGCATAGTATTCGCCTCAAGCTGGAGACAACATGCAATGCTGAATGCTTA
This sequence comes from Larus michahellis, assembly GCF_964199755.1. Classification (NCBI taxonomy): domain Eukaryota; kingdom Metazoa; phylum Chordata; class Aves; order Charadriiformes; family Laridae; genus Larus; species Larus michahellis. Next base: position 29,937,959 of record NC_133930.1, read on the forward strand.
AATCCTTCCTCCACTGGATTTTTTTAGTTGTAGTTGGTTTTTAAGGTGGAACTCCACTGGGAGCTTGCATAGGCAAAAGGCTAAAAAGCGATTTGTCTGTCAGTGGCCTATTAACATCTATTACTACACGTCTTACACTGTCTGAGTATCAAGGGATCAATTCATCTTAAATGAACTAAAAAAAATCCATCATCCAATCCCGGAGAAACTGGCGAATCATGGCATAGACACGTGTACTCTTCGCTGGGTTAAAAACTGGCTGGATGGCCGTGCCCAGAGAGTTGTGATTAATGGGGTGAAATCCTCTTGGCGGCCGGTCACCAGTGGTGTCCCTCAGGACTCAGTTTTGGGGCCAGTTTTGTTCAATATCTTTATCAATGATCTGGATGAGGGGATTGAGTGCACCCTCAGTAAGTTTGCAGATGACACCAAACTAGGTGGGAGTGTTGATCTGCTTGAGGGTGGGAAGGCTCTACAGAGGGACCTGGACAGGCTGGATCGATGGGCCAAGGCCAACGGTATGAGGTTTAATAAGGCCAAGTACCAGGTCCTGCATTTCGGTCACAACAACCCCAAGCAACGCTACGGGCTTGGGGCAGAGTGGCTGGAAAGCTGCCTGGCAGAAAAGGACCTGGTCATTAACATGAGCCAGCAGTGTGCCCAGGTGGCCAAGAAGGCCAACAGCATTCTGGCTTGTATCAGGAATAGCGTGGCCAGCAGGAGCAGGGAAGTGATCATGCCTCTGTACTCGGCACTGGTGAGGCCTCACCTCGAGTACTGTGTTCAGTTCTGGGCCCCTCTGTACAAGAGGGACATTGAAGTGCTGGAGCGTGTCCAGAGGAGAGCTCCCAGGCTGGTGAGGGGTCTGGAGACCAGGTCATATGAGGAGAGGCTGAGGGAGCTGGGCATGTTTAGCTTGGAGAAGAGGAGGCTGAGGGGAGACCTCCTTGCCCTCTACAACTACCTGAAAGGAGGCTGTAGAGAGGTGAGTGTTGGCCTCTTCTCCCAGGTGAATAATGACAGGACCAGAGGAAATGGTCTGAAGTTGTGGCAGGGGAGGTTTAGATTAGATATTAGGAAGAATTACTTTACTGAAAGAGTGGTCAGGCACTGGAACGGCCTGCCCAGGGAGGTGGTTGAGTCACCATCCCTAGAGAAGAAAAGTCTAGATATGGTACTTCAGGGCGTGCTCTAGTGGCACAGATTGTAGGGGGTTTTTTTGTTTGTTTATGGTTGGACTCAATGATCTCAAAGGTCATTTCCATCCATAAGATTCTATGATCCCAGATTCTCCATCAGTGTAACTTGTTAGAGCTAAAGCCACATTCCCTTATATTATGCACAATATAATACTGATTTACATTGGTTTATTTGGACGGAGGATCAAGCTTGCTGAAGACTGGCTTCTGCTGCTGCAGCTGATGGGGGTGGGGAAGGGAAGGAGGCAGCTGTAGCTTGCCGTAATCCAATCAAGGATGGACTCTATGTGCTTAAAATTCAGCTGAGGCTCAGGGAGCACTCTAACCCACCTTCCATTACTACCTAACACAGCACCTAGATTACTTAGCTCGTCCCCCCATGCTAAACTGGCTCCTGATGCTGGTCCTCTCCTTGCACCCTGGGTTAGGGACAAAGCCACCCTTGCCCACCCTGAGGAGTACTCAGGGATGAAGAGACAGACACACAAACTTGGCACCAGCCTCCCAGAGACACCTGAAAGCAGTGCAGGGAGGGTGTGGGCTGGAGCTGTGATGGTGCTGCTCCCTGGGGAGCAGAAGGCTGTGTGTCCCACACTGTTGCTGATGGAGGGAGATGGTGGTGGTGGTGGTGGTGCAGCTGTGGAGGCAGGTCCCCCTCTGCTCACCCCACAGGCCCTGGCACTCTAAACTCCCTCCCTAGTGCCTTATAACTTGGACACTTAATTTAAGTGGACTGATTTATGCCATCTGTTGTTAAATGTATTATGCGTGTATTTCTTTAATTTATAAATTAGGCTGCAGTCAAGTAAATGGTATTCCTCATATGCTGCTTCACTTAGCAAATTGGCTATAATGTCTTCTCTGTGATCATTATAGTTTAGTCTCTCTGGACTTATGCCAGCCTAGGATGAATATTCAATTGCTTATACCTGAGGAGAAAAAAAAAAAAAAACAGAAAAAAAAAAAAAAAAGGAAGTGCAAGGAATCCCTGAGCTAGAGATGTACTGCTGGGTTAATTTAAGATCAAGATGTAGCTTAAAGCGTAGTTCATAGCAAAATAAACCAAACTGCAGGTCATAACTCTGAGTACAAGGAAAACAGCATGCCAGGACACTGTAATATATGCCTAGGTTCCCTCCTATTCTCCAGGGTAGCCAAAGTGTAATGTATGTCGCCCCAAAGGTAAGCAATTCACCATTTGTAATGGAGCATCACAGGGTTCAGGAGAGATTGTGGCCACCAGTGACAGACAGGAGCAAGAAGATGAGCATGTGGCAAAGTAGTGGGAACATCTGAACTGCCACAGCCTTAACCAACAGTGCCAGACAGTGACCTAATTCTAAGAAAAATAGTTTATTTGAAATCGAGCATGTTGTTCCACCGTGTTTGTGGCAAGTTTAGAGCTGCCCTGTGATGCTTCATGACTACCATGTGTTGTCCTGCCTCCAGCAGACTCTGTGCAAACATGTTAGTTCATCTCAATGGGGAGAGGTGGAGGAAGAGCCAGAACAGAGAATAATCTCTCCGGAAGCCATTTCTGCAAAGGTTCAGGAAAAAAAATTACTAGGAAAACAGTTCAGAGAGCAACTTTAAACATCCTTTTAAAATTAAGCTTTCTTTCCACCACAGTCCCAGCAAATGTGAGGTAACTGATGAGCTGTGGCTACTGCTTATCATAGGGATCACAACCGTTTCACACCCACTGTAAGCCTTCTCCCATGTATGTGTTACTTACTTCACCTCTTGCTGTAAACTCCAACCTTAATTAATTTTGGATGAAGCACGTTGCTTTTTGTATTTCCTGGGGTTCTTTGGTGAGGACGGGGTTTGGTGTTTCTTCATCATCTTCCCTGTTCTTTGGCGTTCAGTCCATCAGTAGCCCTTGGCTGCAAACTGTCATTTGTGTGCTGCTGGCTGCTTTTCACTACTATGCCCCCAGCGCACAGAGTCTGAGCATCTTCTAGGTTTCCTTACTGCTTTCAAACAGGAAAGAGTGCAATCCAAGAAGGTTTCTTCCCTGTTTTTTTTCTCTACTTCAAAGATATTAAAGCTTTCATTCATGCTGATGTGTTTGTGGTGATATGCTTGCTTATACTGTCCCCAGGAGCAGCTAAAATCCTGCATGCAACTTGTTGTCTTTATACCATAGAGTAGTAAAGAATCACAAAATGGATCATTTCCTCTTTCAGCAGACAAGGGAAAGTGTAAGGAAAAAAGTGCTCTGCTTAAACACCCTCTTTATCACTCTCCTGAGTCGTAGAGCGATTCGGTATGATCTCCCAGTCTTGCCCTGCCTGCCTGGCTCCCCATGAAATGATTAAAGATGAATACACCTGTGTAACGGTGGCTGTTGGCTTACCTCAGGTCTCCTTCTTTCCCTGCTTCCTCTGCTCCTTCTGATCTGCAGCCACTGCTCCCTGACATTTCTCCTTCACGCTTAGCTCCCTCTACAATTACCTAAAGCTTGGCATCCCACACTCTTCATAGCTAAATTATGCCTGGCAGATTACGGAATGCCTTGACCCCACAGAGCCAAGTTTTGCAGTGATGAGCCATACACGCACATAGGAACTACACTGATGAGCCAGTGGAGAATTAAGCTGGTGACAAAGCCAGACGTTGGATGGAGGGACAGTTAATGAAGTAAGACACAACATAATAGAGTTACTGAAGCAGAATGGTGACAGAAAACTGTCCTTCAGGACCCACTTGACCTAGCAGAGGATTTAGCAAGTTACTGAGAAAGAAAGCTGTTTTGTACATATTATGGAAATCACTACGCGACAGGACATGACAATGTCTATTGGACCGTATGGTCTCTGAGGCAGGAAAATATCACACATGCATGTTCTGGAAAGTGCCTGACCTATCACAAATGACTGAACAATCATAAGCCAAGTATCATGCTGGAAGGGACCTCCTGGCCATTAACTCCAGCCCCTTGCTCCTGTAAGCATCACCAAAACCCACATCAAAAAATTTAACGCGCAGCATAATTACACTTTTTCTTTGCTTTCCAGCTCCTCAAGTAAATTTCAAACAGGGGTGCTGACAACTTAGGCAAATCACTGTTTGCTACACTGCCAAGATCCTACATTAGCTAATATCAGTTAGTTATTTCTGGCTTGTTTCTCCCAAATCTCCCTCATTTGTGAATGAACTGTATACTTCCCCAGCTGCATTTCGCATTCTCCTTTTTGCTGCCTCAGGTCACACCATGACAGCTTGTTCTGGGAAGCTTTTTCTTTCCTCCCTCCCTCCCTCCCTCCCTCCCTCCCTCCCTTCCTTCCTTCCTTCCTTCCTTCCTTCCTTCCTTCCTTCCTTCCTTCCTTCCTTCCTTCCTTCCTTCCTTCCTTCCTTCCTTCCTTCCTTCCCTCCCTCCCTCCTTCCTTCCTTCCTTCCTTCCTTCCTTCTTTCCTTCCTTCCTTCCTTCCTTCCGTCATTCCAGCTTAGTGCTAAGCCACCCTCACACAGCTTTTCCATTCTGAACTCCAGCTTCAGCAGCCCCAGTCTCAGCTGCAAGGGAGCCCATCAAGTCCAGGCAACCACATCTTGCCACTCATATCACTCGTTTGTACTTGCAGCAGACAAAAGCTCACCTATGCCTGACTTTTTCTTCTGACTTCCTGAAGTCACTGCAGATCATACTGGTGTTACAGTGAATCACCTTTCATTACCATCTTTTACTCTTCTAAGGCTAGACTGCAAGTCTGCTGACACTGCTTTTTAAGCTGTCTAGAGCCTTTATTTCTGCAGTCCCCAGTTGCAGTGAAGCAGCAGTGAATACATCAAGCTAACATGGTAGCTCTGAAGAACTCTCACAGAACCCCAGTTTCACAGGTAGCAGCTGTACTTTTAGATATTATGCCATCCTGATGTCAGTATGGATGGGTTTTCAGTAGAAACAAAGGAGAAGCAAAATCACAGTGAAGAACAAAAAGTCCCAAGCATCACTTCTCTCTCCTCTGAATTTCTTTCCTGAACCTTGATGTTAACGTAACATTTGAATTGCTACACTGCCTCATGGGAATGAGAAAGAGACTTTGGTGCTTCGAAACCACTAGGCATAATGGTAGGCTGAAGGAAACTGCTGCAATGCCATTGCAATACCAACACCTCACTGAGCAAAAACAGTGCACAGAGGCATGTAGGAAACCAAGCACAGACAAGTAAGACAGGAGCAGGCTGAGACACTATCATTCAGCAGAAGTCAGTTTTGGGACAGTGAGGCACCACATGGACTTCTGCATGTAGCTGTAAAAGCAGTCCTTTGGGGATGCTGCCCATGGAGGAGGTGGAGGGGAACCACTGCAGCATGGTTCTCATCAAGGTTTCTGTCTCTAAACAGGCACAAAGAACAAACAGGACAAATATCAGCCTTTGAGGAAAAGAAGATGGAGAAACTCTCCTCAAGTAGCGACACCAAATTTGGGGGTTCCCCCACCTGTTGATTCAGTGATCTAATCCACAGTTATCTGCAATAGCAATGAAGTTATGTTTCTGCAGAATATTTGCTAAATACCATCTTCTAAGCAAATCTGAAAATAATCATTTGTGTACAGAGGTCTCGGATCACATGGCACTCCAGTGTAACATAAAGCATCATGCAATTAACCTGTCATTATAGCAAAATTAGCATTCATAGTTGCTAAATAGGGATTAATGACCTGTTTTTAAAACAGCAGAGCACAGTGTATTTTCTAAAAGAATCAAAGTTTCATGATGATTTTCTAAATAGTATTTGATAAAGGTAGTGATTAGATTAAACAGGCACTTGGTACTCTGTCACGTTCAAAAACCTTCCACAGTCATGCAGCTCTACGTGTTTATTTCTCTTGCCAGCCTCTGAGGGTAGGGGAGCAGAAGGGAAGAACTTTTACTTTTTTGCCCAAAGTAAAAATCAAAGGAAGGTTTTCAAAGGTATTTCTTCAGAGAAATATTATTTCTTCAGAGGCAATATCAACAAAAAATCTTTGCTCTGTCTTGTTTACTCTCCAAACAACAATTTCTAAGAAAACCAAAAAAAAAAAAGTTTTGGGTATTGCATTGCATTGAGCAGAGGAGTACAGAGTTGGAAACTGAATTCTTCTCCTCTAGAAAAGTTTAGCCTGTAAATCAAGCCAGTAACTGTGCAGGGTGTGGTAAGAGTGGGGAGAATAAAAGATGACCTGTTAAAACCACTCAACTCTATATTCATTAAATGCCTGACAAGCTCACTGTATTAAAGTGATTTACAAATGGAACATGGTTGGGATAAGGATAGCAATCTTGCTGACAGATCTTCACACATATGCATAAATATATGTGGGTACAAACACGCACACACGAAATCTGGCTAAAATCCAGGCTGCAAAATCTTTCTCTTGCCCTGAACTGGTGTGTTCTTCAGTGTGCAACTTTGTAGATAGAAAGGTTTATTATAAATCTGTGTTTGTGTTTGGAAAATATCTCCTGGAATTTAAAATCACAATTAGGTCTGAATGAAGCATCTTAGTAAGGAGTGAAATCTTTTTTTCCACTGCACAAAGTTATGCAATTTCCTCTGAGAAGTCCCAGGAGTAACTTGTTTATTTTTAACCAGTCTTTCTTGTGTGTAAGGCAAGTCCAACAATTTTGCAGCTAAATATTTCAATTTGTAGGCTAAAAGCAGGACACCGTGAACGTCAGAGTGACAGAGCATACTAAACTCTCATAATGAAACTAAGACATGAGCCCTCCACCATGCCATGGATAGGAAAGCCTTCATGAGGTATATGTACAGCTGAATCAAAACTGGAGAGTGCTGCTGTCACTGTTTTTATAGAAAGAGCTGCTGCTGTGGAGCGGGCAGACAGACAGGACCAAGGGAGTACAATGCAGACACAAGGTGGGCAGAGAAGGAAGCAAGAACCAGCTCTCGAAATAAATGTCAGAAAAGCAGAGGCCATGCTGCTGCAGTCCCAAACAGACAGGGAGAGGTGTGACATGAATATGCATGAAACAAACAGAATTTCACAACAGCACAGCCTTAGAAAATCCATTATGTGTTATGGACTTACAAGTATGAGGTCAGAAAATTCACTTCACACAGGTCCCCACCTCAAAGCTGATGCTCGGGCTCTGCTGTGAAGCTGGATATGCCTGTGAGGACACTGAAGTGGTGGAGATACATCTTCATCCCCTACGGGCCTGTCAGATGTTGGGCTGTTCTTTCAGATTCGGGATGTAGCATAGCATGAGACCTGCATGTGAGGGTAATTGAGCTGCAAAGCAGCGAGCAAAGGTTGAGAAGACAGGTGAGCTGTGCTAATTTACTGTCGCTTGGAGTGCTGGGATAGGAAAGGATCAGGAGGGTCAGTCACACTAAAGGATACAAGGAAAAGGAACTACAGAAAAAAGTTACTACAATGGACGTGTCTGTCAAGGGACTGAATTTGGAGAAGACTGTCAGTGGTCTTGAAAAATGTTCCTGGATGCATGCCTTGCATTAAGCCCTTTCCAAGTCTGTGTGGCCCTGTCGCATACAATGTACCTCAATAAGTTGTCTTATTTTCTTGTTGCTAGCTCATTTCAAGAAAGTCTACGTAAAGAATCAGCAGTTCTCAGCCCAGTGTGTGACAGAATGTATAAATCAGGAGGAGCTGCTATCCAGAGGCAATGGCACGTGCATCTGTCAGATCGCCCTGTAACTGAGCCCAATACAACTCACCATTATACCACAAAAAGGAATCCAAGGTTGAATGTACCTCTTTGTTTTGTCTTTTTTTTTTTTTTTTTTTTTTTGGCAATATCATAAATTAAGTCAGGTTGAGATTTGTGACCTGGGTGGATGATTCTTGCTAGGGACGGGATGCAAACAGGGAAAAGGGAGCGATTGTTGGCTGGAACAGTATGAGGACAATACAGTTTACATACTCAGGAGGCTTTTTGCATTTCATGGCACAGGTGAGTGTCCAGCTCACTGCAGGATCCTGAAGTCTGCAAAGGGAATGCAAGCCACGCTGCTCAGCAGTCCAGGAATGGCTGCGTGGACTGAAGGACTGCTGTTCCACATGATAGACTTCAATCTATGGCTTCTACTTTGTGATTTTATCACTATCGAGGTTCAGATGGCTTTCCCTAGGTGTAGTGGCACTATTGTTTGTGCAGGGTCCTTCCACATTAAAAAAAAAAAAAGCACTGTGCTGCTAGTCAAAAGTGCCTTTCTCATACATAAGAAAACAGCAAAACAAGAAAAAAAAACCCACAAGAGTAAATTCCTGGGAGTGAGAGGAAGTGCAAACACTTTGTATAAGCTTGTTCATACTTTCTCCCTTTTGGCAGTACAAAACAAATTCTCAAATCAAAACTGGCAGCTGAACTCTGTCAGCAAGAAAAGTGGTTATTGCCACAAAAGCGTAATGCTCAGAAAAACTAAAGCCTATCAATTGCAAGGGCCACCCCTCCCACACCCTTAGAGATGTGTTACTGTCATGGTTTGGTCTCTGCTCCCAGCGTATTTCCAGCTTCTCTACATACAGCTGATATTCATTCCCACTCATTAAGTAAAACTTGCTCTTGCTGCTGCTGTCGTGTGCTTTTTAATGTTTGTTTGTGTTCACTGCAGGGCTGGGACCAGCTGCCTGTGTCTGAAGAGCTGCTAATGTTTATGAATGAGCCACTGCATACAGTAAGCAAGGCCCAACAGTATGCAATGCAGAAAATGCTGGCTGATTCTTCTGATGCTCGTTTCCAGGTTAAATCATTTTGTTCTTCAGCATCCCACCTGTAAAAAAGGGTTACGAACTCATTAAGCTAGAGGAATATGGTCCCATCCTTTTCTTGTGTGTCTCTCTTTCATATGCATGTTTGCTGCTGTAATGCATTGACTTGCTGAAGCACGTGCGAGATATGCCTATTTGCCCACAGTTTTTCTACTCCCACGAGCCACCTGACACATAGCCATTTCTGGATATGTAGCCTGCTAAACACCCCAGGTATCACTGTTGGGCACATTAAGACTCAGGCTTATGGGTCATTACACGTAGGCAGAGCTGTGGTCTCTTTGTCCATACCCATAACATGTAGCGAACACAAAGCATTGAATTTATTTAATCTTGCAATGCAAGAGGGGTAAGTGAAAGTTGCATTATTTTGCATTTGCTGTGAGTTCAGAGCTTGTGCACAGCCAGCCTCCATGGCTCAGCTGGTGCCTATTGATCTCATACACCTTGGTAAGTTTGGCTGTGTCTGTACCTTCAAGCTCATGTGCATTCAGCTCATAGAAAATACACCCAATGTTATTTGAGGAGCCTCTCTGCAATAGTGTTTCATCCTACTTAATGTTTATGCTACCTTTTTTTCCCTATTAGCTCTGTCCTGCCCACTGTGGGACTAGCTAGCTCTTGCATAGGCTGGGAGATACCTGGTATGCAGAGGCAATTCCTGTTTTCTTTTCCTAAGTGTAAGAGCGCTTCATGCCCACATGTCCTGTCACTGGCAGCCTTTGATTCACTGTGGTACCTCCCTCCTCATTGTCTCAGTGTCTTTATATGTGTGTGAGGTGACCCATTGCCTGCATAGATTACTAGTGCCGCTCTCTTACTGCTGTCCATGCCTATGCAAAGGTTGCCTTGCCTCTTGCTGGGATTCCAGAAGAAAGATAGCTTGCATGTCCGTACCTTCTTCTGAAGACCTTCTTCTCTTTTTCCTTTCATGTAGTGGCTGCTGTATAGCAATTGCCTGACGCAGATCCAAATTAAGACAAAATAATCCAGGATATTGGACCTTGGTCTCTTTTTGCCTCTCAGGGACTGCATGGGCTAAACTCCTTGGATTGTGTATAGGGTTAACGCACAGGGATAACTGGGGCTTGCTTCCACTCTCTGGTCCTCCACATGCCTCCTATGCCTCACTTCATTTCTTGTTACAGTGTGGCTTCTTCAAAATAGTGAATCAATATTTTCTGGCTTTCCCTCTTACAGTTCATTGCAAGATCTTAGCCAAAAGACACTCCTTAAACAATACATGGTTGGGCTCAAGATTTAATAGAACATGCATCAATACACAACAATATCTTTTTTTTTTGCTGCCTAGAGGTTTGAGGTCTTCCTACCACTGCTAGTTATAATCCTCTCATATTTATTTTGCTAGTCTTTAACTGTTTTAACTATTAACTGCTTTAACTATGTTAACTATTCTTTGTTGTGTTTTATTCTGCTATTCTTTAACACCATCTCTATAACAATACTCCTTGTAGTCTTCTGATAGTACCAAATGTGCAGTTTAGGGCAGAATTGAGAGAGTTTTTGGCTTTATAGCGGAATCATACCTTGAACACGCCTAGTGCCTAGTAAGAGCTGGTACTACACACAGAGATGCTAATGGACCTCACATGATGCAGGTTTAAGAGCCAGGGTAAGCTGCTTCAGACTTCGGCTGACTAGGTCCCATTGTGTTCCTTGTGGGTAATTCTGCCTCAGTATGCTTTTAGGGGACATCAGGACAGGGACATTTCCCTGCAAAAGCATCTAGGGACCAGATACAGTAAACACTGTGGGTTTATCTGTATAAAAGGACACAAGTTACAACAATCAGCAGAAGTTCACAGGGAGAGGGAGGAGATAGCATGGAGTGGAAGAAGTGCAAAGAGATACTGACAAGGACACATTGATGCACAGCCAGCAATGGTAGCTCACATAGCTTGTCCGTGGTCCCTGGGCTCAGGTACGTTGCTGCCGCCACCAGGTACACCCCTTGGACATACATCACTGCTGTTGCCCTGGTTGACACAGCCTAACTGCTCAGGTACCAAGCTGCCAACTTAACCCCAGTCAGGTTTTGCAAGAGGACTACATAGTCCTCATTTGGATTCAGTGATCCTTATTGGTCCCTTCCAACTTGAGATAGTCCATGATTCTATGGATAGAAGAAGAAAGGTCAAAAACAGGCAATCAGTAACAGTGGAGAATGCTTTCCAATCAACTAGACAGTGCTCTGGATACTGGCTTCCCGAGAACAGTATTTTCACATGAGAAAACTATAATTAAAATGGAAGAGGATCATGAGAAGATGAGTCTTTGCAAGCCTTCATCTTAAGGAGTGCTGACTTTTCCCAGGATAGGGGACTCTATAACTGCAATGCTTTTTCACTGAGCAAATCAGCTACAGACTTGAGCGTGCTTGCTTTGTCTGGTTAAAAAAAAAAAAAGAGAGAATTTTTTAATTAAAATTACCTTAAAGAATTTATATGGCTCTGTAAGGCCTCAGTGGATTAGTTCCTACCTCACTAGAGGAACCGTTCATAGATCAGTAGTTTTTTAAGGTCAGGAAAGGCCTTCATAGTACAGACTTGTCCCTCTGCCTCTTGCCTGCATCTGGAGCTGGCTCTCTCTCTGCATTCTCTTTCCTTTTAGGTGAAGGCAACACTGAGGCATGGAGGCAGGGAACTGCACAGGCTCATGAGCTCCACCACAACATGTGAGCTGGAAGAGACGTGAGTGGCTGGGTGACGCTTATTAGTCCGCCCCTCAATTATCCTCTCTTCCCGCTCAGCCTGCCCTTCCTAAGCACCCGCTGGGTGGCTGCAGCAGCTGGGTTGGCAAGTAGAAAAAAAATACAGAAATAGAGAAAGCAACAAGCAGGGAAGCATTTGTCCAGCAGCAGCATGGCACTCAGGGCTGAGAAAGCCTACCAGGGTGGAGGGTGCAAAGATGCCTGAAATGACAGAACAGGAAGGATCCTCTTGCTCACTGCTGCTTGCGTATAAGTCCAACTAACTGAGCTGGGTGGAGACAAGGAGACAAAGGGTAGAGTGATGGTTGCTTCAGCTCTGAGCAGATCTGGTATTTTGGCAAAGCTCTAGCTCAGGATTTGCTGGGGTTTTTTGTTTGGTGGGGTTTTTTTTGTTTTGGTTGGTTTGGTTTTGTTCTTTTTTTTTCTCTTGACAATCACTGTTTATAAAGAACTGGCGTGTGGAGAGGCAGACAGAACAGAATCCTAATTTTCCTACTCCCTGAGTCACCCCTCACAGTTTTAGCAGACACTGCAGCCAGTCAGTCTGCCTTCAGCCCTATTATGCTTTTTTGAGTGCCCTAATATGATACACAGGACATTAATAATTATTGCATTATTAATAATCACCATTAGCAGTATTTTCCACGTTGTCAACATAGCTGGAGAGGTCACTAGAGGTTAATGAAAGAGCATGGCTGGACGCTTTGAAACAAACCCTCAGGTAATTTTTCAGTGCAATTCCCTATGGATAGGTGAGCATGTTATTTCAATTCTCCAAGATGTTAAAGTAGTTTGAGCCACAGTTTTTAGCACAATGTCAGAATTACTGAGTGAATTTCTAGGGTCATTGTTCAAGTAGGTCAGAATAGATGATCTTACAGGCCTTTCCTGACCTTAAAAAACTACTAATCTATGAACAGTTCCTCTAGTGAGGTAGGAACTAATCCACTGAGGCCTTACAGAGCCATATAAATTCTTTAAAGTAATTTTAATTAAAAAATTCTCTTTTTTTTTTTTTTAACCAGACAAAGCGAGCACGCTCAAGTCTGTAGCTGATTTGCTCAGTGAAAAAGCATTGCAGTTATAGAGTCCCCTATCCTGGGAAAAGTCAGCACTCCTTAAGATGAAGGCTTGCAAAGACTCATCTTCTCATGATCCTCTTCCATTTTAATTATAGTTTTCTCATGTGAAAATACTGTTCTCGGGAAGCCAGTATCCAGAGCACTGTCTAGTTGATTGGAAAGCATTCTCCACTGTTACTGATTGCCTGTTTTTGACCTTTCTTCTTCTATCCATAGAATCATGGACTATCTCAAGTTGGAAGGGACCAATAAGGATCATTGAGTCCAATTCCCTGCTTCTCACAGGACTACCTAAAACTAAACCATATGACTAAGAGCACTGTCCAAATGCTCCTTGAACTCTGACAGGCTTGGTGCTGTGACCACTTCCCTGGGGAGCTTGTTCCAGTGACCAGCCACCCTCTCAGTGAAGAACCTTTTCCTAACATCCAGTCTTAACTTCTGTTGCAGCTTCATTCCATTTCTTCACATTCTATTGCTGGTCACCAGAGAGAGGAGATCAGCACCTCCCTCTCTGCTGCCCCCCTTGAGGAAGTTGTAGACTGCCAGTTGAGACTGCCCCTCAGCCTTCTTTTCTCCAAGCCAAGCAAACCAACTGACTTCAGCCACTCCTTGTATGTTTTACCCTTGAGGCCTTTCACCATCTTGGTTTCCCTCCTCTGGACATACGCTAAGAGTTTGAATTCCTTCTTACGCTGAGACACCCAAAACTGCACACAGTACTGGAGGTGGGGCCACACCAGTGCAGTGCCGAGTGGGACAATCACCTCCCTCTACCAGCCGGCTACGCTGTGCCTGATGAACCCCAGGACATGGTTGGCCCTTTTGGCTGCCAGGGCACACTTTTGACTCATATTCAACTTGCCATCAACCCAAACCCCCAGATCTCTTTCCATGCGGCTGCTCTCCAGCCTCTCATCCTCCAGTTTTTACATATAATCAGGATTACCCCATCCCAGGTGGAGAATCCTGCACTTGCTCTTGTTAAATTTCATATGGTTGGTGATTACAGATTTCTCTGTAAGGCCTCTCTGCCCTCAATGGAGTACAAAGTTCCTTGTAGTTTAGTATCATCGGCAAACGTACATTTTATTCCTGCATCCAGATCATTTATAAAAAGATTAAAGAGCACTTGCCCTAAAATTGAGCCCTGGGGAACCCTGCTGTGTAACCCCATTTACTAAAACTCTTTGAGTTTGACCCATCAGCAAATTGCTCACCCAATGTATTGCGGACTTGTCTAGATATGTGCTGGACATTCTGTCCAGAAGGATACTGTGACAGACAGTATCAAAAGCTTTGCTAAAATAAAACTTGGTCAACTAGATGGGTGACCTAGTCATAAAAGAAAATTAATTTGGTTAAGCAGGACCTTCCCCTCGTGAACTCATGCTGGCTATGACCATTGATTGCATTGTCTCTCAAGTGTTTTTCAGTAACTCCCAGAATAACCTTCTCCATAATTTTAACAGGCACTGAACTGAGACTGACAGGGCTGCAATTACCAGGGTCTTCCTTCTTACCCTTCTTGAAAATTGGGACAACATTTGCCAGCTTCCATTCAGGTGGGACCTCTCCAGAATCCCAAGACCATTGAAAAACAATGGAGAGAGGTCCCGCAATAACATTGGCCTACTCTTTCAGCACCCTGCAATGAATCCCATCAGGCCCCATAGAGTTATCTGCATCCAGCTGGAGCATCAAGTCTTCAACAAGTTCAGGGCTGGCTGTGAGTTTATCATTCCCCCAGCCAGAGTCTCCCAATGCAGGGTTTGTAGGAGTCCCAGGGCCCATTATTGGTGTTGAAGACAGAGGCAAAGCAGGCATTAAACTTCTCTGCTTTGCCTACATCTCTATTTATGAGGTGAATGACCTCATCAAGTAATGGACCAGTGTTATCTCTGGTCCTCCTTTTGCTGTTAACATATTTTAAAAAGCCCTTTTTTTTGTCTTTCACAGTGCTGGCCAGCTTGAACTCTAATTGAGCTTTGGCCACACAAATTTTCTCCCTGCAGAGGTGAACAGCATCTCTGTTGTCCTCCTGTGTTGCCTGTCCTTGCTTCCAGTGTCCATACACTTTCCTTGTCCACCTAAGTTCTAGAATAACATCCCTGCTCAGCCAAGCCAGCCTTCTGCCCCACTTGCTTGGCTTCTGACACTTTGGAATTGCCTGCTCCTGAACTCTTAAGAGATGGCTCTTAAGAAGTGACCAGCATTCATGGACCCCAGTACCTTCAAAAGCAGGTTCCTAGGGGACCTTGCTACCTAGCTCTTTCAGAAGCCTGAAGTTTGCTCCTCCCCATACAAGAAGATGTTATGCAATTCCTATTAATGGCACTTACAAAGATTAGCAGCACACTGAATAAGGTAGCTAAGGAAAAAAAAAAGGGGGGGAATGTCTTTTCTGCCCACTTCATTTTCTTATCTATCTAGGCTGAGAGTCTAGCAGCTCAGAGCCAAGCTTCATTCCAAAGTGAAGAACATTAAAAAAAGCAATTTTGTTTTACCTATTCTGTCAGTTAGAGGCAAGTTTGAGCAGAGCGTACCAGGTGCCTGAGAGCTTCATTCCCAAGAATATCTAGGGCAAAGCTATTAGTCTGAGCAGAAGCAAAGCTAGCAGTCTTTCTTGCTTTGCTTAGTAGTGATGTCCAAGATCTTAGTCCAGGTGCATGAGGTGTTGACATGTGACAGTCATGAAGTTCACCCTACAGAAGCACCCGCTACTGCTGTATGGTGTGAGAAATAATGTCTTGAGTAGTGAGCAATAAGCCTTACTGGGTACTTCTCAGAAGTGAGAACAGGGAGCCTGATAAAAACAAAATGAAGTGCTACAGTGGAGGATGGCAAGACGAATATGATTATAGCCTAGCCTGAATCTTGATTAAGAAACATTCAAGAGTTTGTGGTAGCAAAACAATGGCACTGCAGACTACTATTTTTCTTATGTCTGAATCAGTTTGCTTAGGAGAAAGAAACAGCCTTGAAATTGGACATTAATTTGCGTTAAGGTTGCTAACAAAGGATTCAGCATGGCATTGTTTAATGTTCAAAGCAAACGGCAAAGCAGATTGGTATCTGTAATAAGGCACTGACAATCCCTATTAATAGGGGCCTTGCCTTTTTGGCATCACGAAAGAGAATGGGCAGTGGAGACAAATTCAGGAAGCAAAACATTTTCAAGTGCGGCTAAATATGAATTGGCAGGCCTTAAATAGTGTGACCTGAAGAAACCTTGCACTGTTCAGCCTGATGCACCCAGTGTGATGGAGCCTTAGAACAAAAGTATTGCAAAATGCTCAGCTATGATGTCTTCCTGTTTGTCAAGAGTTAGTAAATATAAATATAAAAGCTACAATTGGGGGTAGGGAAAAGGGGGAAAAGTATGGCTGATTCTCATGGCAACAGCAATTGCTTCAGATAGGACACCACCAAACCAACAGTATTAGGGTTTTCAGGCGCAAGAGCACGAGATTAATGACACAAGAACAGGAGCTTAAGGACAACAAAGGAAAAACATTGCTGCAGAGGCTCTGGGATACACTGTCCCGGTCGCTTGCGTGAAAGGGTAGGGAGCTGTGAGTGGAAGGCAGGCTACAGGATTACAGATGGAAGGTTTTCCAGACGAGCGAGGGTTTTGCCAAAGCTAGCAGCTTTCTAGTGCCTTGTCCCTTCCTGCCCCAGACCGGATACAGGTGGAATAATGAGCTGGAGTTAAGAAGCTGTAACTCAGGGACTAAGAGCATGCCAAAGCAGCCGTCCCTTTACTGTGTATATCTTCTGCTTTATGGGAGCTCTAGCTCAGCTGAAGTGCTCCCAGTGACTAAGGGAAGTAAGCTGGCTTTCAGGGTGCTCATTGTCACTAAAGATGCTTGCACCAGCTCA
This sequence comes from Larus michahellis, assembly GCF_964199755.1. Lineage (NCBI taxonomy): Eukaryota > Metazoa > Chordata > Aves > Charadriiformes > Laridae > Larus > Larus michahellis. The sequence continues at coordinate 29,954,595 of NC_133930.1, forward strand.
ACCAGAGATGAGGATGAAATCTCCATCAAAACCAAGAGAAAGCATCTCTCCTGTACTACTAGGTACCTAGTGTGGCTTTATGCTGTTAAACATGCCCTGCAAGAGAAACAAGAGCGGCCTTTATTCTGTTTCTCAGCAGCTCATGAAGACTTTGAAGTGAAGTAGCATGCTGGAAACCCCTTCACACCCCTGCTCTTCACTTCCACTGTGTCCAGAGGGGCATGAGACCTGCACTCCCATAGCACAGCCAAAGCTTCAGGAACAGACTGAGACTTTCCTCAGCCCTTAACCAGATGGAGGTATTCTAACTGGGAATAAAAAGGGACAACTTCTATTTGCTCACCATTGGAAAACATTGTAAGAGCTGCTGTAGTGAATTCCTACCCAGTATCTGCATATCAATTATTAATTATTTTCATTAAGGAAAACCAAGACATGCTATACTCACGTAGATGAAAGAAATCTGTAATGTTCTCTCTCTCCCCCTTTCTCTCCCCCTTCTGCCCCTCATATATTTTCATTTTGAGATTATCCTTTATCCATACATACTTGAATTAGGAAAATGTATGGATTTTATTAGCAATAAAACTTTAGGGGTTTTTTTCCACTACTGATTTTTCATAGATTTATGGATCCATAATCATTCACGTCACAGCCTGAGGGAGATGAGGCTGGAACGGGATAATAGCCCTTAAATCCCCTTCTCTAAGCACTCAGATCTTCCCTGTCAGCAAGATTAAAACGGTCAACAGCAGTCTTCATGTGTCTATATCCCACACGGAGCTTTCACAACAACTGGAGTGGTGGCTGGCAGGGAGAAAAACGCAAACCCGCTGCTGTGCATGATACTACTGAGATAAAGAGAGAAGAAAACAGGATTGTCAGCCTTTGTAGTGTTGGAAAGGACTGGTGTTAATTCCTTGACCAGGTGAATGCAAAGAAGGGAGAAGAGTAAGGAAAAATAGTATGTTCCAGTTTAACATGCAGCGACAGTTTCCTTTCCTAAAACATAAAGGCAGAGAGAGGGAAGCACCAAATGTCCTCCCACAGCCCGACACGGGAAAGGATAATGAAGGCAGGCACGTAGACAAGCAGAGCGGCATTTCTGCTACTGCTCGATTGAACTCCCAGCCCTTACTGCTCCTGGGACCTGAGGGGAATTACAACTATTATGTGGACGATGAAGATGAGGAAGAAGAAGAGAAAGAACAAGGAAAATGGCCAGGCGGAGACATATTTGAGGGCGAAAACAAGCTCTCATCATCTATTCCTTGCTCCCCTGCCCTTTTGTCTGGAGCGCCAGCCACAGCTTCCACTTCATCCATCCTGAACATCAATGTTGGTGGCCAAAGCTACCGCCTCACCTACCAGGCAGTGGCCATCTATCCCAAGACCCGCCTGGGACGCCTGGCTACCTCCACTGACCGTCGCTGCCAGCTGGGCCTGTGCGATGACTACGCTGCCCACGTAGATGAGTATTTCTTTGACCGGGACCCAGCCGTCTTCCAGCTGGTGTACAACTTCTATGCCTCGGGGGTGCTGCGGGTGCGGGACGAGCTGTGTCCTCGTAGCTTCCTGGAGGAGCTGAGTTACTGGGGTGTGCGGCTCAAATACACACCTCGCTGTTGCCGCATCTGCTTCGAGGAGCGCCGTGACGAGCTGAGCGAGCAGCTGAAGGTCCAGCGTGAGCTGCGCTCCCAGGCAGAGGGTCAGGAGAACGAACAGCTCTTCCACCATATGCGCTACTACGGTCCCCAGCGCTGGCGCCTCTGGAACCTCATGGAGAAGCCCTTCTCCTCTGTCACTGCCAAGGTGATGGCAGTGGCCTCCAGCTTCTTTGTGCTTATCTCCGTGGTGGCCCTGGCACTCAACACAGTGGACGAGATGCATCAGGTAGACCGGAAGAGCGGGGAGAGCCGGCCTGTCTTGGAGCACATTGAGACCCTGTGCATCGCATTCTTCACACTGGAGTACCTGCTGCGCTTGGTCTCTACCCCAGACCTGCGCCGCTTTGCCAGCAGCGCCCTCAATGCTGTAGACCTCATTGCCATCCTGCCCCTCTACCTGCAGCTGCTGCTCGAATGTTTTGCTGATGATGACCAGCCCCGAGGTCGGGGGTCTCAACATGAGCACGATATCGAGAAGGTGGGACGCGTGGGCAAGGTGGGACAAGTGCTTCGCATCATGCGCCTCATGCGCATCTTCCGCATCCTCAAGCTGGCCCGCCACTCCACAGGGCTGCGTGCCTTTGGCTTTACCTTGCGCCAGTGCTACCAGCAGGTGGGCTGCCTTTTGCTCTTCATTGCCATGGGCATCTTCGCCTTCTCTGCCATGGTCTACACCGTGGAGCATGATGTGTCCAGTACCAACTTCACCAGCATCCCGCATGCTTGGTGGTGGGCTGCCGTAAGTAAACACATCTCACCTTGCTGGGTAGCCAGAGACCCTCCCTCCCTTCCCCTCCCCTTCCTTGCTAGAGTCGCTGATAGTCTTGAAAACAGCAGGCTCAGATCAGTGAACATCTGCTCTGAATTCTGAGCTTACAGGACGTATGCACTCACTCACGCACACACACACATGCACTCATTCATCTCTCTTGTAAGCTTAAATCAAGGCTTAATCAGGCAGACAGTGTTGAAATTCCCATCTGACCAAATGCAGACAGCACTTGCACTTTTAAAGAAGTGGGCAAAGAGACAGGAAAGAAAAGCATTTCCCCGTTTAATCCCATTGCCAGTGTTGTGCAAAAAAAAAAAAAAAAAAAAAAAAAAAGCTTGCATCAGGCTAGCTGGTTGCAGGTGAACACAGGATTTTAATTCTTGTTCTTTTTGCAGATCTACTGTGATCCATCATACAACTGCAAGATGGTAAGACTATTAGCTATAGGCTGGTCACTCAAATTTGCAAAGCCAAAGCTCTCACAGAGGTTTGGTTGTTAAAAATGCATTAGGACCAACACAAGTTTTTTTACACAAGAGATTGTGTTCTGTTCCTTAGGTGGCACATGTAAAGCACACATCTGTGCACACAAAAAACATTGGTGGTTATTTATACCATGCCAGACTTGCAGAGGAATAAATACAAAAAAGAAGCAGAATGGCTCAAGGGGTTGATAAGGGGATAAACTGCCTTCTACATCTAGGTCACTGGTTTGAATCCCACATCAGTCAGTACTGAGAGCTGGTTAATGTCACCTTGAATCTTTTTTTGCAAGCTATACCAGAAAGAGTGTGATTTTAGCTCCATCCCAAACACTTGGAGTGAAGGTAACTGGCTGCCTTTCAGCTGAAAAGCCTCAGAAATGAAGAGAGAATGACCTCGTTTCTAGAGATTGCCACTGGGTTAGCGCTGTAAGGCATTTGGGCATGTCTCCTTGAGAGGTCTGAACTGTCACTGACCTGTACTATACTGTGTTATGTGAAGGGGTGTTTTTGAGGCAGCATTTTCCAGGCTGTTGGGTTCACATCTTTCAGGAGCATGAAGACTTAGCAGGGAACACAGAGGTGTGAGAGTTTAAAGTCCTCCACCTTGCTTAAATGCTTCCTGGCTTTGGCAACGTCCTGGCAGAACTGTTCCAGCATCCCAAGCTTGGAATTCAACTCTAAAAGGTTTGGGAAGCAGTTCAACTCCAGAATTGAATCGCATTAACACCCAAGGAAAGACATAGATTCACTTACAGAAGGGTAAGCAATACTTCCCAAACTATTGTGAGATCAAAATGGTAGTTATATCCTTCAAGGTGAGCTGTGGGGACAAAAGAAACACTTCTGGGTTTATCAAGGCTAGCAGACAATGTAGAGGGAGCTGCAGGCTGTAAGCAAATGCTTACCCGATAATCTTCATGTGCAAGTATGGCAGTTTCAAAATTATAATTTTTACAGTGTTTTGGTAGGGAAGGGGGTGGTTTTATCAAGGGCATTGGGGAGAGGGGGAAGTTGATCCCTGCCTGTGCTGCTGCCTGCAGCCCCTCAGAGCTGGAAAACAACAGCTCTGTTATGCTGCTGAAGATGTGTGTATCTATAGCAGCCTTTATCAAATCAGAGGGTAGCTAGATGTTGCAGGTGCTGACAGAAGGCAAAGGGCCCGTATCTTGGCTGTTCATAACTCTAAGGCTTGTTCCAGTCTGTCATCATGTACATGTCGTTTCACAGCATCTTATGGTGGGCTCCATAATCCATGTTTATGGAAGAGGCACAGGAGCACTTCTGACCCCCTGGGGCTGGCTACGTCCCAGTCGCTTCCCTGGGGAAGGAAGCCCATGCAAATGGTCTGGAAAGGAGTCAGAAGATCTGCTTATGCTGGTTGACCAGCATAGGCACTGGATGCACCAAGCTGTGTATGGGGCCCACAAGACAGCAACTGCAACCCATCCAAGGTCACTTCTCCTGGCCAGAATGCCTGGAAGCCCACAGCCTAGACTTTTGGTTCAGCAACAGCTGATGAGATGTGGTAGTTTCCCATACATATGTTCATAGTGATTCAGTGCATCGCAGAAAACCTGGCCCTACAGACAGATGTAGGCATTTATATATGTACATGCATACATACATGTGCTGAATATCTTTTAAGCTGGGGCACGGGAAGGAGGGAAAAATCAGAGCATAAAGGAAAGGGTTGTGTAACATCAACTTCACAGTGATATACATAGGTTATGAAAAAATTCGTGCTTCATACATTGCTAAAATAAGGACATTAGCCTTATATTTTGTTTTGTGAACATGCAGGATATATGCAAAATCTTTAGGGCTCATTTCTGCAAGCTGGTGACACCATGATAATTTAGATTCTCCTAAGAAACCTGTATGACTAGGATTACATGAAAAAGGCCTTTTTAGCTGATCAAGTGTCTCCAAAAGAGGAGCTGTAGCATGCACATTGCAATTCCAAGGCAAAAAACTCTTTTTAAAGCCTATTCATTCTTTAAGAGTGAAAATTAAGATATCCAGATCGCTCTAATTTCATTAAAATCCAGCAGCATTCGTGGTCTCTCACATGCAGGAGAAGTATCCCTCCCAAATGGCCACAGGTGATGTAGAAGACTATGCCAGTGGAACAGAAACTTACCACAGGATAATGGTTTTGTTCTGGCTGGTAGAGATAAACATCTTGCCTTCATCTCAGTATTTATTTTTGGAGATATTTATCCTGTATTATCATTCAAATCCAGTGACTTAATTTCCATTAAACCAAGTGACTAATCCTTTTTATTCCGCAGGAAGCACCAGGTGCATCCTACAAATGTGCTTACCCAGTGCTGTCTCATGTACCCTAATGCTTTCTTCATTTGAAATAACATTTTATTTAGCATGTTAGAGGATGACAGGCTGCCTGCTGCGACCTTCCAAAGACTTATTTCAGTGCTAGAGCCACAAGGGCATTACAGTGAAAGTCCTACTGCCTGTGGTTATTTCTGCCAAAGTTTTAGATTACTGTTTCACAGATACACACAATGTGTTGAGATACTGTGAAAAAAATAAAATAAAATTCATTGGCTGAAAAAGATCCCTTGTGCAGACTAGGAAGTGCCAGATGGCAAAAGTATGCAAGCTTTACCTGCCAGAGAAAAATGAATTATATTTACAAAATGTAAAAACTGTAAACAATCAAGATGTGTGGAAGTATACACATTAGGAGTTATTTTATGCTGAATGTTTGGCAGTACATCTTTCGTATGTAGCATCCCCATAAGCAAACATCCATGAAACAGAATTTTACAAAGATAAAATTGCAGTACTTGGTGTAGTCCTGGGTCCATATAACACACAGTTCCTTCGTATACCCATAGGCTAAAAAGAGAAAATGTTGATGGTGGAGAAGAAAAAAGTCTGTGAAATTACGTGGACAATGTGATGGCAAAATGTACAGATTCATATAAAGCGATATACTAAACACTATCACTCCCACAAAAAAACCCAACAAAACAAACAAACAAACAAAACCCCAAACATTTCAAACAACCCCCAAACCCTTCTTCAAAGGGGAATTCAGTAAAAAATTCCCATCTGTGTACCCGTCAGATAAAACAAGCTGGAATATTCCTTACTGAAGGCGCACGTACACCTTACTTTTGTAACCTCTGACATACAGCTGAGCAGGAAGATCAAACAATTTAGCACTATAAATACATACGTTGCGAGCATACACTGCAAGCAGAAACTTCCAGGCAACAGAGAAAAACCTTTGTTTTTTCTGCATCTCCTTGTATGTACGTAACCATTAAAGGGGATTTTATCTATCAATCAGCTTCAAAGTCCTGGGACACTTCTTCCTATAGTGCAAACATTATAAAAATACGTTTCACAGTTAGCTGAAGCTTTTCATGTGTTTTTCATTAGTTTGTAAAATATATATGACAAACAAAGGTAACACTCAAAACACAACCCTCAGAATAAGCCCCCAAATACTGGGTTTTATAAGCACACCGGATTTAGCCACAGGGCATCTGTTCCAAGTGACACGATGAGGGAGCAGGGCTGCAGTTATCACTGGATTTGCGCGGTCACGGAGCCATCTCTATCCGCTCACCGCAGCTGAGCAAACCCACCTTCTGGACAGGCTGGTGTGGAAATTGTTTGGAAATTCCATCTGCAGGACAAAGCTTTTAAAAATCCTCCTGAAAGCTGTCAAACTGCACTGTTGTCTTTCTTTACTGCATGAGAGGGATTTTATGTAATTAGGGATTTTTGCATAAAATGGTCAGTACAGGAAAAAAAGGCAGCAGAGAGCATTTCAGATTTACCATGCAAAGTGCAAAGATGCTAACTTTAAGATTGTCCCTGATCCCTGAATGTATCTGTTTGTTTGTTTCTTCTCAGCTAATAAGGTGAATGTTTGTTTGCCTGTAGGTCAGCATCTCTACAGTGGGGTATGGAGACATGTGTCCAGAAACCCACCTTGGCCGCCTGTTTGCTTTCCTCTGCATTGCTTTTGGAATAATCCTGAACGGCATGCCCATCTCCATTCTCTACAACAAATTCTCAGACTATTACAGCAAGCTGAAGGCCTACGAGTACACGGCTCTCAAGAAAGAAAGAGGGAAGGTGGACTTCACACGGAGAGCCATGAAGAAAATATCTGAATGCTGTGGAGAAAGTGCAACCCGCCCTTTATCGCAGCACTGATACAGTTTGTGCTTTGGATATTGGGAGGGAACAGAGAAGCCCAAGGAGAAAGAAGAAAAACAGATCAGCCAAGCTAACTGAAGATAAACTGAGAAGGCCAAAAGTAACAACAGTAGATAGTGAAACCTGTTTTGAAGGGAGTTGTTTTCAAAAGAAAAAAGGTTCAGCGTACAACAATTTTTTTTTTTTGGCTTTGCTAGGCTGTGAGCAGCATTTCAGCGCTCACCAACTATCTGGAATGACATTCTTCAGATTAACGATGCAGAAGCTCTGAATTAGACCCATGTGAAGATGTAACCCACTGCTACTGATTAGACCCACAATAAAGACACGCCATAATCAAACCAAAGAAAAACAAATTGTTGCCATTAAGAGTCAGCCACCTCACTGCTGCCAAGGCAGTCTCAAAAATTAAACAAATAGAATACCCAATATACTGACTGCACTGCTTTCAAAACTGGCAAAACAGCCTAGAGTGTTTACCTGAATATTAGCAGCATCTATATTCCTTAAGCTTTCAGCTTCTGTTTCCACTGTCAAGATAGCTGTGCTTCACTGTTTCAATCATATTTTTCAAAGGCAGCCCTACAAATGATTCCCATTTTCATACCTAGGCAAGCAACACACTGCTGTTAGTATTTCTCCACCCCACCCCCCCCAGTCATCTGTCATTATGCCAAGAACTAGTGAAGAAGTCTGGAGTCCGAGTTGATAAATGTCACTGATCCATTTTGAAAAATTTCCAAACCAAAACCTTCTTTAGGTATAGGATTAAGTGATAAACTAAATTTATTTTGCAGCATTTAATGTATCTACTTATTGAATTGTTAGAATAATAATAGGCCCGCTATGGGGCGTTAAGTGTTAAAGCAGCATTTAAAAAAATAATCAAATTAAACATGTAATGGATAATATCTCATAAAGACTTTTCATACAAAGGATCTTATCAGTACTTATCTGTAAAGAATTTTAAATATAATTTAAAGTAAAAATACTTTGTCTAGTACACACAGCAATTAAGGACACATTTCTGACACCTTAGCTCAGCCCTAGTAGTACCTTACTTCCTAAGACTACCGAGCCTTCCTGCACAGCTGGATGCATTTTCTCATGCATCGGAAACTCACCCCAAAACCTACACAACAAATAACAACAACAACAATTAAATGGAATCAGAGTTTCATGTATTGGCTCACAGCACATCAGGAGAGTTCTTTTTATGTAAAAGCAGCCATACCAATTTTGGAATAGTAACCTGAATAACAGATCTGAAAGAATAGTTATTTTATTGATACTCAGACACAAATAGTGTAAAAAAACAGGGTCACAAAAAGAAGCAGTGGTAACAGTCACTGATAGGACCCATGGCTGTTACTCAGCAGCACTCTTTTTGCAAAACATGAAGGCAGAGATGCATTTTAAAATTCTTGAACTCTCACGTTGTGTCTGTGCTGCCCTACTGAATGCAAATGGCTGCATTCAAATCTCAGAGCCACACTGAAGACAATGGTGTGAAGCTGACTCTTGGGACAGCTGAGGGTGAAAAAGTTCATTAATTTTGCCACATTGATGCAAATTGTGTCAAGCATAGGGACATTTCTTCTTTCAGTAGTGAGAAGGTAATTAGTAACCAACTTGCTCTTCTCATTCTCTACCTCCAGACAAATGTATCATAAGCCCATCTGTCATTTTGTTCTTTAGGAATGACAGTCAGCACATTGTGTGCTGATCAGTGCTGTTAAAAGCTACACCATGTCTTTAAGGCACAGCTGAGCCCTGCGAGTTGAACGTGATAGATGTTTGCTGTTCTGGACTGCACACAATGCAGCAGGCACAATCCTGGCACTCACTGAGAAGAATAGCTGCTTTACGTTGGCTCTACAGATGATAACGCATTTCCATGGCACTTCTGCACAGCAACAGGATGAGGAGCTTCCTGAAGACACAGGAAACCTCTCTTATAGACCCCCACTGCATTTCAGTGAGGTGGCATGTTATAAGCGTGCAAAAACACGACTGTGCTTTATTTTCAACATGTAGCTTAGGTTAGAACCACGAAAAGGACTTAAATGTTGGGATTACCCAACTTCCCAAGATACAGGACACCCTAAATTAATTTCCTTGTCTGAAAGAATCAGTACTTGCATATACCATGCAAATGGGATGCAGATGCCCAGCCTTGCACGGCATGTTCAGCAGCTTCTTGCCACCCAGAATGCCACCCACCTCAGCACCTACTCTGCTGAGGCTGGGCTTACTCATCCCCTCAGGCTTGACACAAATCACCAGTCTTGTTTTCCAACCCGCTTGCCTCACATGCAGGACCCATTCAAGTAGATGTTCTCCAAGACATGTAAGGGAATAGGCTTTCCACACAAAACAGGAGCAGGAGAAAAAGGACTGTTCTCTCCCTTAACCAGGAGCCAGAATTGAATGTTCTCCGCAAGCGCTTTCTTATCTGTCCAACAAGATTTTAATGCACAAGTCTCATAGTACCGCCCTAACTATTTAAATACAGCTTGGAGTGGGTCTCTCCCACCCCTTTAGCTGAAGCTGTTCCACTTTGCACCAAGTAAATAATGACCCACCAGGTGACAGTAAAAGAAAGCCAGTACAGCTTGGTGTTTGCAGCACTCGGTTGGGTGGAAAGGTGTGGGTCACAGGCCCTGCTTCAATAAAGAGCTATGAAAGTACCCTGACCAAGCAGCAAAATCTTCACAAACACTCACTCCCCTCTGGCTCAAGCGATTTTTGGTTGAAGGATTTAGTCTGGAAGGGCTCCAGAGTCAGTCCCTGCACACTGCAGCCACACGATGGCACAACTCTTACTGAGAGCACCCTACAGGCTAATGGCCATAAGCCAAAGCGCTTCCCAACATGGAGAAGACCAATTTTTGTCCCCTAAGGAGAAGGTGACATTGTAACCAGCACCACCAGGTCCCACCTGAGTGCTCTGAACAAGGCCATCACACCTTGGGCAGCTCAGCTTTCCTAGCAGCTGCCTCACTCTTCTTTCTCAGTGCACTTTGCCCCCTCATCCGTCCACCATCCAAGTCCCACCATCTCGCTGATGGAAGCTTTGGTACCTTTCTGAATCCTCTGTGTGCTGACTCAACACATAAATATGACAGTTTGGGAGCGCAGGGTTAGATTCTTGATTGATTTGTGACCTAGCTCAATTTAGAGAGCTCTGGCTAATGCTAGAGCTGACACAAGGTACGTGGTAGAAGTGTGCAGTCTGGAGGACAGACTGCTGGCAACTGCCACATGAAATATTAAGTGGAATACTACACAAAGTTGCTGGTTTTCTGTTTTGTAATACCCGGCTCACCTGCCTTGCGGCATGCAGTGGGTGAATGGGTTCTTAGCAGAGAGATGCATTTTCCAGCAAATTAGAAGTTAAGTGTTTGAGGGCTGGGATGCTCATTTTCTTCTCAGGATTACTTTATGCAGCTTTTTGCCTTGTGGCTTGACTAGTCTTATTTTAGGGGTGGCAAGCGTAAGTCAATAGGACTCAGTCAATAGGACTGTGCAACTCAATAGGAAAGAGTATGCCTAAAGTTGAGGTACGAGTATACCAGCCAGACATTGCCCCAGATGTCCAAAGCTCTGTCAGTACCAGCATTTTCTGCGGATAGCTATAAGCAAGGTCCTCCCACAAAGTCCTCTCCCGCTGAGAGAACGTGCCTAAGGCTCATACCATACAAAGAGGACTTCCAACCAGCTGAGAGGAAGGGAGGAGTTCCTATTTCCACAGAACACACTTCTGACAGCCTGCAGAAGGCTGTGCAAACCTGTATCAGCTGCTTTTGAAATAGGATGCAGCGCTTTTGCTATTTTTTCTTGTTGACACAATGTTCCTTCTGAGAAGGATTCTCAGCTAATGTATTCTGCCACATCTACTAGGACTTCTAGTGGCATCGTCACTGTTCCTAGATTACTCAAATGAAACAGGCAAACGGTACACACGATGACATCCAAAAATAATGCAGGAGAGCAGTGATTGCCTTGCTTGCTTGACTGCCACAGGGCTTCGACAATGGAAAGATTTCAAAATAACCACATCAAGGGAAAATATGCTTAATCACAACAAAGATGGGCAATACTATTAATGCTAAAGTAGACAGGCTTGGCTTATAAGATGCTAATTTGGCATAGCTAAGGTTTTGGGGAAACAGGGTGGAGGATTCTCAAACCACTGAGAAATTAGAAACGTCTCTGAATGTGGCCATGCTGAAGTCTTCTATTTTAACTAATTGCAGATATTAATGAGGCCCAGAGGGAGAAGTAAAATATGTTCTATCTAGCAAACACGTTGTCTCTGGTAGACAAAGAAACAGTTTTGCTGGATGGCCTAGCTTCATTTTAGGACAACTAAGTGTTGTTTCTTTCACTCATTTTAGGCCTAGGAACTATTGAAAAATAGAAGAACAAAAAAAAAGAAAGAAAAAAGAAAAAAAGAGAAAAGAGAAAAAAGAAAACTAAATAAATAGGGGTGGGGCTGGTAGAAATCTAGAGTCTGTCCCTGCATGAGACAGTGGAAAGAATTCCAATTAGAATGTGCTGTTCCACAAATCCTTGTCTTAGAAGAACATCACTTTTTCAACGCAATTCAGCAGCTGTTTGCTTTTCTCATTCAGAAAGATAGCATTTAAAGGGGTAGCTACAGTAAGCCACAGATTAATAGGCATCTGGTGTTATTCCCAGGCTTCTAAGGCAAATAGTAATATTCAGTCTTTAAATATGTATAATTTTAAAGATTATAAACTAGGTATACTTAAAAGTTTTTGGAGAAAAATAATGATTAGCAATAAGCCTAGGAAGGATAATTGTCTCCTTGCTTAAAAAATAGCTTCAACTGTTTAGAACGTTCTGGTTTTGTTACGTAAAAATATTTGATTCATGCTTATCTGCTATTTACAAAACCTTTATTAACTTCTTTATTCAGTAGTAGAGAAACTACATGGCGTTTGACTGTAATCCACCTCTTTATCTTGGATTGAAGAAGGGAAAGGCCAGAGGTACTAGCTTTTTATGTACTTAGGTAATTTAATGGAAATACGCTTAGAAAAATTAAAGCATTCTACAGGTAGCTCCTGAGATAGAGATTATACAGGTTTTTCAATAAAACTTGTGAGAGTCTAATTCTACTCTATAAAATGACTCCGTACTGTCATTCTGACTTCTGAAGCAGATTCCCTCCATTTACAGGCAGAAGCATTTCCCTCCTACTAACATCCAGATAAACAAGTACCATACTTAAAAGCCAGTCCTTTGCTACCACTAATAAATGTTCTTCAGGCCACCATGTCCTCATGCAACACAATTTCTTTTGCCCGTTCTGGGAGAGGAAATGGCCTGAAAAGCACTTCTACTACCAGCTGGCAAAGAGAAGGCAGAACCTGCCTTGGCTCCAGAGCTAATGTAGCTCTACATGGCTAAGACCGGCTAGCACTGCCACTGAAAGTGTCCCTCTGCACAGGAACCTTTCAACACCCACATAAGAACAGCCTTGCTCCGTAGGACACTTACACTTCTTTTTTTTTTTTTTTTTTTCCTTTTTCTTAACAAAAACTACATACGGAGGTGAAGGCATGGGCTGCAGATAAGCACAACAGCCCACCCGTAACAGAAAGGCTGGGGTCTTTGCGATCAAGCCCTGGCATAAGCCGCATCCGCGCTGACACCAAAGAGACTCCGTACTCCTCAAGCCTGCTCCAACCAAGTCTTGAGGATCAGGCTGGTCTGGCTTCCAAACACCTTAACAGACAAACATTTAATTAGAGTAAACAAATAGGGAGGAAAAAAATCCACACCCAAAACAAAACAAAAAAAAAAGCAAACAAAGAAACAAACAAACAAACAAAACCCAACCAAAACCAACAAGTTCCAGAAATTTGGGAGAATTCAGGAAATCACACACTGGTTGTGATAGCTCGTCCCGGTGTGATCGGGGCCGCAACGCCCCGTAAGAAAGGGGAAGGTAGCTGGGACTCCTTGGGGAAAGTACAGTCCCGTGCATGGAAAATTGTTCACTGCTGCCGCCCAGAGGTTACAGGCTGCCAGATTCCCCTTTTCCTTAAAAATACCTAGCGCCTGCCGCCTGGCCTGCTACGTTCGCCGGCTCTGCTGCACCTTCTTCAGGTACAGCGTGCCAAAAGCCTGGAGTCCTGTCAGCAAGAGCATTTACAATAGCGTACAATTTAATCTGTACTGCAAAATTCTGTATTATCATCCCTATGGAGTAGATGAATCGTCACTCTAATCTCGTTAGTTAGACTGGAGATGAATTTCCCCATTCCTTTTGTTTCTAAAAGACAGCTCAAATGCCTAAAGTGTTCCCCAAAAGCCAGTACAAAAAAAGAGAAGGGATTCTAGGCAACCTGGATGATGTCAGGATATGTTTAATACTCAGTCTGCATATTTCTGGAACAGTTTAAGCAAAGAAAAATATCCTCTTTAACACCAGAAAATTAGTCACGGAACATGAAAGTTCAACATAAAGTTACCTTAACTGTAGGTTGAATTAATTGTTTTAGATTAATAGGAAGTATTGTCCAGGCTTTTATTGACAGGATTTAACACGAGCAATCAAGACACAGGCCTCAACCAATTGTCGTTCCACTTTGAGGTATGGTAGGCTTAAAATAATGCCCATTTTCTGGGAGTATTTTTCCAATGCAGTACAAAGAATGTTCCTCTAAATCTCCATGCACTGAAGAGAGAACGGTGCGATTTTATACAGAAATTTGAAATTCAAGTTTGGTGACGCAGGTCAGCCAACCCAAAACGTTGATCCCCTGCAAAAGGAAGGTCTGCTCCTGGCTAAGGACTTTGCGGTGCCTTACCATGCAACACTGCTGCTTAGCTCGTGCTCCAGTGTTCAAGCAGGTTCCCCTTTGTTCAGTGAATCCTATCAGCTCACTAATAGAAATTAATTCAACACCGCCACACACAAATCTCCAACTGGTTCGTGAACTGAATCAGCTTAATGAATAGCCTGACAAATGCCAGAAACGCCGTAAGGCGAGGGATGCAGCATCTTCTGCTCAGAGGCAGAAGGAAAAACACCACTGACTCATCTTGCAGCGGGCAAGCTGCTGGATTCGCAATCACATTTATTAGATCAACTGCTGGGCTGGAGGAGAGAGAAAGACACACAAGGTTTAAAGCACACTGCTCCTGCTTTACCTCTTTCCACATGCCTCCACTACCCTTGCACAGCTCTAACACCACTATTACAGTTGCATCCTCTCAGTGCAATTTGCTCTGGTGTTGCTTTTCAAAGGCACCTTTCCTGCTGCAAAAAAGCTCTTTTCCCCCAATGCCTTCCCCTTCAGAGGTCTGCAAATACCTGCTTGCTTGCAGCTTTAGTTTATTGGTATGGCATGGGAGACCACTTCCTTGTATGCCTGCCTTCTCCCTGTTTCTCTCTGCACAGACTGCCACCTCCGCTCTTTATTCAAATCCTACCACAAAATTAACCTTCTGAACGAATGCGGTCCACTCTCTGTGATACTGCTCAACATTACCAATGCAGATTCACTACGTTAGTGCGTTATCCTAAGGCACTTCGCATACCTGTCTGAAAACAAACTTTCATGTACAAGTATGGTTTCTGTTCATGTTCAGGCAGCATCCTGAGTAAAACAGTGGTCAGTCCAAAGCTTACACCACACTTTCCCTTTGCAAAGGTAAAATGCTTTGGGCTTCAGTCTCTATGATGATATTTCTACTATCGTTAAAAAAATAATATAAAAGTAAGCTTGCTTTAATGAAACTTACATTGCTTATCTTGTTTTGTTTCAAAAAAACCACCCCACTTAGATGGGAAACCAGTTAAAAACAACAGCTTCCCAGGCAACGTGACACAATGCCAGTTCCTTGTTAGGAAGCAAGGCGTACACACTGCAGCGACTGCAGTCTGAGCAGCATCACACTGCCTGAGAGCAGAGCACACAAGCATGAATTTTCCACCTTAGTGCACCATACCAAGATTAAAGGACCAAGCACAAACAGCAGCAGACACTCGAAGTGCACCTGAAAGCAGAAGACAACAGGCGATGCGAGATGCGCTGTTAGGGTGCTTATTCCATTTGCACTGTCAGTAACCCTCGTCACCTCAAGGGCTGGTTCCAAGGTGCACTTTGTAACAACCAAGCAGCAAACTAATGAGGTGCGAAGCTGAGTCACCATCTGTGAAAGCAAAGGTCCTCCAACTTGGGCATGATGCTGTGTAAAACAGGAAATACAACATGTGTTTGGCATCTGTCATTGATGAGGACATTTTAAAGGGAGATCACCGGAGCTGCAGGGAGGCTGGTGGGCAGCATTGATTCTGGAAGGCAGACCCCATAGCTCTCTCGTGCCCAGGCCTTGGCTAATAAAAATACCTGGAAATTTGACACATAAAATTGCAAGTTCAACTGTTGTTAATTCTTTTGAAGAGAAATCATTCAGACGTATCTCAAATATGTCTTTGGTACTGCCTGTTCTTTTCACCGACCACTGTCAAAAGACTTGGAATTTGAAACAGCTTCTAAATATTTTATCTCTTCAGACAGAGAAAAAAAAAAAAAACAGAAAAAAAATGCTGAAGTGGAAAAACTGGTGGCACCAATTTGCACAACAACCTGTGAATGCATTTCAACCATAAGGATTATTTTGACCACCATGAAAACTGGTGCTATCCCCACACTGTGAGGATGACTCAATAGCAGGTGTTGTGACACCCGATCTTCCTCTCACTCCCCACTCACTGGGAGCAGAAACTTTAGCCAATGCAACACATTGAACCAATTCTCATATTCCCTTATTACTTTTTCCCACCAAACATGTTTTATCAGGAGTGCCTATAAATCAGTACATCTTTAAAACAAAAAGCCCCGTTTTGGTGGTTTTTTTTTTTTTTTTTTTGGCCCCGCAAGTATCTTGTTTGCATCTATTTTACAAACAGAAAAACCTTCTGATGACTTCTTAGCTCAATACTTCTAGCACCTGTTCATATCCACCCAGAGCTCCTACCAGCTCCCTCCCATGTGCTTTTTGAGACTGTCCCACTACTCTAATAAAAGATGTAATCCGCGTAGACACACTCCAGTTAGTTAGTACAGACTAACAAGCTACAGAAACGACAGGCAGAAGCAGCTGCGGGGAAGACAGGGCAAATTAGAAAATCTGTAAGACTTTTATGCTTTGTAAAGCCTGAGTGTACTTGTAAGACACCTTCTAATTGGAAGAGCATAAAGACACAACAATTAAAACCACCTTCCATGACAGCAGATGACAAGATGACTAAACACACTTCAACTAGTATGGCCCCCAAAAAAACCTTTAAATACATGACTATTGCAAGAGAAAATCACAAAGATACATAATGTTAAATCAGACAGATGTAAAGAATTACTGCTGATAACTGAGTTTACCTGGCACATTTTCCAGCTTTCCAGTCACCAGTGGCTTTTCCTTCCCTCAGTCCCGCCCTCTAGTACAGCTCGTAAATGATACTTGCTACTTTGGATGTTACAGCAAAGTGGGTTAGAGCCTTTGCATACACTTAAAAGAAAAAATCATGTCAAGGAAAGCTTGCACTGCTGAAATTTGCAGTTACAGAGATCAGAGGTGAGAAACACAGTGCGACAGATTCCTATTTCTTAAATAGCAATCCTTCCCGGTAATGGCTGTTTCTCTTTACTAGATGGTTAGCACAATGTATCTACCGTTAACAGACCATGAAAAAGGTTACCTATCCTAGGAGTCCAGGGTCTCAAAGCAAGACACAGAAAACAAAATAAGCAGCTTTAAGCAACAACAAAAAATTGTTAACAGTGAAAGAAAGTGCCACTTACAGAATGAAGCATGTAAGGGAGCAGCTCGATACAAGAGCTTTAAACCCCAAGCAGAAAACAGGAGAAAAATGCGGGAAGACTAATACGGTTAGAGTAAATGAACTTTTGCTTTTTCACAAAGCTGTGAGGAATGCTGTGCACTAGTCAGGCAAAAGGTATGGGTTTTGACAGCAATTTGAACTTGATAATGCAAACTTTCTAATGGACACTACAAAATTCTTCCAAGAAGTCAGAAGGAAAGGTGTCCTGATGAATGCAGTGAACACTTTTTAAAGATGTAAAAAACAACACACCCCCTACTTTTAACATTTTTAGTTTTTTTAGACATACCACAGGAACAGTGAGAATATTTATGTAGAAACCCTTAAGTACAAAGTGGTGTGCATACATGGATATGGCCGTGTGTCCATTCTGATAAGTCTACAACCCATCTGGACAAGAGATGGACAGGAGTAAGAAAGAAAATCTCACAACTTATGGGACACAGTCTGCCTGCAATATGTATTATTGAACCAAACCATCCCCTCTTTTTTTCCAGCTACTTCAATCATTTTGAATTTTCTGCTCACCCCACTTTGTCCTCGGTTCTGTGCTTAGAAACAGACTCAGAGTCACTGTGTACATTTTCTGCTTTTGAAGAAAAGGTAAGTTAGTGGAGAGTCAGTGGAAAAGCAAAACACTGCTTGTTCTTGGTAGCTTCTGCTGTCAGCAGCAAAAGGGAAAGCCAGTCCTTTTGTACCTTAAACCAAGAGGTCTTAAGTTGCAATAGTATCCATCTGTACACCCCCATTTCCAATGCAGGGTATACGCTATTAGGGAATGGGAATTGGGAAATACGCTATTAGGGAATGGGAATTGGGAAATACACTATTAGACACTAATATACACCATTAGCAAGGTAATGGATCCTCTACCATCTAAGAACCAAAAATAAAATAATCATCACCAACTTTTCTATCCTAGACTGTCCTGTCATTCAGAATGATTAAACACTGGCTGTTCACCCTCCAACTTCTGCTATGTAAAGTGAGAGAGGTGTTGCCTCTGGATGGCAAAGGGGACAGTCACTTCACCTCTGGACAACGGCTTTAAAACCAGTGCCTCAGAATTCCTGAAACAGCTTCTGTTCTGAGTGAGCGGCACAGACACAGTCGCTTGCTGCACAGGCACTTCCACTGTCTTCTTGGCAATGAAAAAAACCATACTGCTAGCTATATTAAGGTGCTGGCAATAATTTGAGCAGTTTGGATATCTACAGTAGGCAGAAGTCCTTGCCAAGTACATTTCAAACAAAAGGACATGCTGAAAAAAAAAAAAAATACTTTTGCTTCAGAGTCTTTCAAACAATTTCTCTCTCAGCCTTCACAGTCACAGAGACACCCACAGCAGACCGGGGCGGCAATGGCACTGCATCCAACCAGCCTCTTCAGTTGGAAAAATGAGTCCACTCTGTGAGGTACCTGGAGCCACTGTAACAGTCTTTAGTACCCCCCATAACCTCCTTTTCCTCTCCTTCTATTGGGCTATTTCAGAATTTGGTTTCAACTGACCTTAAAGACATACCTTGGCAGTAAAATTTATATTCTATCCCTGGTAGAAAAATAGTGGCCTTTTTAGCATAACCTTAACTGATGTCTACTAAATCAAGAGCGGCGTTTCACAAATGGTGGTAAGGAATATAGTCAGTCACTCCAAATTACTACACATAATTTAAAATAAATAATACAGACAGTCTCAAAAATGCAAATAAGCAGACATTCTTCCATAGATTTTTGCTATTCAGTTTATTAATATCTATCTTTAGCTATGACTTACTTTCACTGCCCCCTTTAATTTTCTTGATTGGAAGTATGTCTGTGCCAGATTCTAAGCATTCGTTTATTCCCCTCAATAACCTGAAAATTGAGAAGGCCTGTATCAGATTTTTTTTTCCCCCACTGTTTTACTCTACCACTAATTATTCAGTCACAAATCTGTTGCATATTTTGTTTAGGTTGGGGGTTTTGGCAGTAACTGAGAATTCTTTAGAAACAGTTCATTACAGTTTAAATTCATTATCTGTTGCTAATTAAAATGATCTGTTTTATTGTCACAAAAGAAAATCCTGTTACAGAAACTAATCAGCTGCAACCTTCAGTAACAGAGAGGATGTGTTTACAAGCATGAACACTTAATGCCAATGCCAGTCAGGTCTAATTGGGATTAACCTTTAAGTATTTACTACTCCTCACAAGCCTAGGTGGAATTAGAGGGAAGCGCAGTCAGCAAAATATCAGTAAATCAACAAACAGAAACAAAGAATGTTAGAAACACTTCTCCCAACTAGAACATTCACGTACTGCCTAAATTAACTGAAGTAAATTATGAATTACAATTGGGTTTATGATTTTTTTTTTTAAATTTGCCTATTCAGCTATCTTTTCTTTTTTTTTATACTAAAAATATTCCCCCCCAACAGGACCAGTGAGAAGCAAGAGATTACTTATTAAGATGAAACAAGATATTTCATTACTTTGGATAAATTATTTATACTTACACAATGTACTGAAACGTACTGAAAATGCAGTGGCCAGTAGATCTAGGGAGGTGATTCTGCCCCTCTACTTTGCTCTGGTGAGACCCCACTTGGAGTACTGCGTCCAGCTCTGAAGTCCTCACCACAAGGACACGGACCTGTTGGAGCAGGTCCAGTGGAAGGCCACAAAGATGCTCAGAGGGTGGGAGCACCTCTGCTATGAGGACAGGCTGAGAGATTTGGGTTTGTTCAGCCTGGAGAAGAGAAGGCTCCAAGGAGACCTCATAGCAGCCTCCCAGTACCTAAAGGGGGCCTACAGGAGAGATGCGGAGGGACTCTTTTATCAGGGAGTGTAGTGATAGGATGAGGGGTAATGGCTTCAAACTGAAGGAGGGTAGATTTAGATTGGATATCAGGAAAAAATTCTTCACTGTAAGGGTAGTGAGGCAGGGGCACAGGTTGCCCAGGGAAGCTGTGGATGCCCCTTCCCTGGAAGTGTTCAAGGCCAGGCTGGATGGGGCTTTGAGCAGCCTGGTCTAGTGGGAGGTGTCCCTGCCCAGGACAGGGGGCTTGGATCTAGATGATCTTTAAGGTCCCTTCCAACCCGAATCATTCTGTAATTCTGCGAACAGTTCTAGCAGCTGTATACATACAGATGCCCTCTGGAGAACCAGAGTATTTTACCTCATGCTACGCATGCAAGTCTCAGTCTCAACCTGGGTAATCTCATTTTCATGGGTGCTGAACACTGCGGTTCCCGATGGACTTTGGAGTAGTTGTGGATCATGATGACCTCTGACAATAAAGTCGGTAATTTAGGAGATTGATTTGAAGTACGTAAAATGCAGAAACTTAAACCCGTTTACGTAATCGCTGGCAACTTCCTATTAGTTGCATTGTATTTCATGTTGAGGAAGCTGCATCTTAGGAGAAATAATGGCTAACTATCTGCTATTAAAACTAGAGCCACCTCCTATTAGGCTAAGCAACACTAAAAGAGTAACTCCTACCATTCGAGATCTAATTAATTTGATCTTCTGCTTGGATCAGTCTATCAGCATGGCATTGAACACCACCTGGGTGAGCCCCACCAGGAAAGTTTTAGCTGTTGTTTTTTTTCTTTGCTTAGAACATAAAATGTTGGCTTGATTTTTCTAGATCAAAATAGGGTACAGTACAAATCAATAGGACACTTATTTGATACCATGCAGAAATAAATTCATTCCTCCCCTATTAAAATGAAGCCACCAAAAAAAAAAAAAACCAACTCCAGATCCAATTCTTCTGGTTTATTAGGGCTCAAAGTCTATACTTTTCAGAAGACTTAAGAAAAACAAAACCAAACTGTGGCCCATTGAAAGAGCTGTCTCTCCTTCAGGACCTTCTTCAGAAAAAAAAAGATAAAAAATTTAGACATTATTTTCATTCTATTCTTGTTAGTTCCTGAAGGATGAGAGCCTCCATCACTCCTTCACAGGGTAAGAACAGGACTTGAGTTGTTTTTCTGCTTTGTTTTTTTGAGGAAACCAGGAGGGAAGGGGATTAAGAACAAGTGTATTTGCCCAATATATAAGAATAGCTCCAGAACAGATGCTTCTGTTTCTATGGTAACTATGACAACATACATACAAATTTTAACACGACGTAAATCATTTTTGTGCAAGTTATCAGGAAAGATTTAACTTCTTGATTACACGTTCAGAAGCTTCCAATAGCTCTTAAATCTTCTTGATATTTCAGTTTCCGAGAACAACCATTTACTGCACAGAACAGAATAAGTACAACAGAAAAGTTGTTTTAGAAATTATTTAATTTACAAATGCATACACTGCTTCTTAAAACAACGACGGTGTAAAATCTTACCAACTCTCAGTTGGCTGCATTGATGTAAATTCTCTTTTTAGCTTCATTTACACTAGGAAGTCAATTTCTCCAGTAATGCTTCTACTCCTTTTACATTTTTATTCTGCTTCAACTTTGGGACAAGCTTTTTCAGTCCTTTTTTGACTGTATTTGCTACTTTTTGATCAGCACTCCGGAGAAGGCTACAAGAAACGGGAAAAAAAACAAGGATGTCAGAAGTCAGCAAGTAGGTCATAGGAAAAGAAGCCCAGGTCTCCTCCACCCACTCCGGTGCCACGGATGCTGCTGAGTGCCCCCAAAGCCATCCCTTCTCCCAGCTGAACTGGCCCCGATCCCACAGCATGTCCTCCCAGGTCACAGGATCCAGCCCATGACTATGTTGGTCACCCTCCATTAAACGCGCTCCAGTTACTGATACCTTTCTTGTAATAGGGGTCCTAAAACTGGATGCAGTGAAGTACATCTAAGACACGTCAAGTACTTTCACTATTGTACTTCTGTGCTTTGTTTAGCACAGGACTACAGAGCCTTACCAGTTCTGTTATTTTTTAGGTAATACTTTTGGAAAATAAGACAGCTTTCCCAGATACCTTTCCTTCCCCAGCAACACGGAAATTCATCGTAAGCTGTAAAACGCTGTTAGGAAAGAAAAAGCTTCTGCACTGTCCAGATCAACCCAGGCAGTGATTGTCCTTCTCCCCTTCCTTCAGGTAGTAGTAAAATGTTCTTGGATTATAACATAAAAGCAGTAGAGGTAATGGCACACCTAATTTCCTACTTCAAAATGATGAGTGAAGACTGCCAAAAAAACTTAATGTCTTCAACAGTCAATGTGTGCAATCCAGAACAGAATTATAGGTTGCACTGGCATACAAATAAACTAAGACTGGAAGCAAACTATAACACCCATGTACTTGGTACCAAGCGGGCTGCATGATACTATAAGTCTAGGATTCTTCCAAAAGGCTCCCAAATTTACAGCTACCTAAAGGCTGTTTCTTGCCTACTTTTTAAACAAGGATTAGACATAGCAACCTGAACTGAGTAAGGCAGAAAAGGGATTAGTGTAACTTAAGGTGAGATTTAAATTTTGTCTCCTTAGGACTCCAAACGCTGTGCAGGATGGCAAACCTATAGGCAGTAAAGCATGGGATGTCCATCTGACAACAACACTATTTTCAGCTACTTTTTTCCTAGATTTCTATGACTATGACTAACTTATTTCTAGCAGCAACTTTGTTACACTTTTAGCTGTGACAGCACTATTTAATCAAGAGGCCTTCTTTAAAACTGAATTAACAAAGGTGAGGAATGATACTTTTTCAGCTTTTCTGAGAGTTATGTACCGCTGAAAACAGCAGGAAAGTCAAGAGTACTGACAATGGATGTGTTGAACACATTGGTGTTTAACATGTAGAGATTCACACATTTCACCACCAGGGACAAAAGAGCATACAAAGTAGCAAGCCACTCTGGAACGCATTTTATTTATTTCTCTAAGTGAATTTCATCTGCCAACAGCTATACATGTGAAACTGCTTTCAGATTCTTGGTATCCACAGATATTTCAAGACACTGTACTTTTAATACAGAACGTCTGATAATACAGCCAAACGACCAACTTAGGTTTGGGACTGGGTTTTTTTAATTATTGCTCTGGAAGTTCTTCTAAGATCTGGTAAGCAGGCACCTAGGTATTTTGCGGATATAAAACATAACTTTTACAGGTTACAGAAATGACATATGGAAATCAGAAGGTCATTTGGTGAAGTATATTTTTACCCATTTTCTACTCTGATGTAACACATCATTGATAATTTAAAAAGAATACTGTGGAGGAGTCAGATGTAGAAACGTAAATAGAACAGCATGCATGACGTTCAAGTACTTACAACGCTTTATTTACACTAAGCTGTATTGTAATGTCTGCAAAGAGCCCTCCCATTACCTTAGGAATCTTCCCACTTGTACTAGGTCAGACCGAGGCCCCGGACTTTTTATAAAAATCAGATTAAAAGCAAGTAGGGCAAGAAAGCAGAGGGTCCAGAGGACAGCAGGTAACTAAGAAATCAAGCACACGCAATGAACTGCTCATAACTGGCAAATAACCTTAAATTACTAGAAAGCCAAAAATCTTCAAGTGGACTGACTGGGTAATTCTGAGTTTCAGATCTGCACATAAGTGACAGATGGCTTCCTAGAGCCACAAACAAAACAAAAATCAATCATATCTTCAGGGAGAACTGGAGTTGTCTGAAAATTACCTCTGTCTGAGGGATCTGAGCTCCTTTAAGACAAAAGAAGTATCTGAATATTTTTTTTAAACTATTTTATGTAAAAACATATTGCAATTATCATCTATACCAGACTAAATTAGATTCATCATTGCTGTATGATTTAGGTAACCTTTTGACTTGAATGCATGCAGTTAAACAAAGATGAGATTAATTACTATATGTTAGTGAGGTAAGCAGGTGTCACATGAAATGGAACAAAAGCAGCTGGTTATGTTCCGTGTGTTCTCAGTTGCCTAAAGAAAAGGGTGTCATGCCTAAAGAGCCATCAAAAGCAGTTCAAACTACAAAGGATTCAGATTTAATTAAAATTTTTAAAAAAACAAACAACCAAACCTAAAAACAGAATTCAGTCAAACACAAACACACACACTCTCGTCCCCCATACTGTTATCTCTCTTTCCCATTAGGTGAGTTTCAGTGTTCGTGAAAAATGTTCAATGGACAATCTGGGAGACAAGCCCCCTTCCTTGGTAACAACGCACACTTATCAAAGCCCCACCCTGTAATGCCACCAGTAACAGCAGAGAAAGCGAAAGACTGATTCTTCACAGACTTTTCCATAAAACACAACGCTCCTGTGCTCATTTTTGCTAACAAGCAATTACTAATTTCCTGTTTTTTCCTGTAAGTCTTCAAAACCTATTCAGAGACTGTGTCACAGTGACAGCCAAACCATTATTAAAGTGTTATGCATGGAAAACATTCCACTAATTTACTTTGCAACTTTATTTGGGCAATCAAAATAGCTTAGTACGTAAACCAGCAACACCACACGTTAAATGAATCTCAACTTTGAGTCAGGGGGAAAAAAGCCCAAGCATTAATACGCTGTCAATGAACAAGCCTTTGTAACAAATCTCTACTGAACATCTGTGCACAGGATCAGCTAACTTAAAGGCATTAGATATATTTATTGAATTCTAAAGGCCTGTCATGAGAGGCAAAGAAAAAGTGTTATCATTTTAGCAGCTGAACAATTTTAACAGCCAGATCCATATGACTATTATGATGTTGCATAAACAGGTTTTTGTAATGGATTGCAACTTTTCTTCTACTACCAATTCTTCTCACTAGTGCTCTGAATGATAATGACTAAACAAAGTTAGACTTAACCTCCGATCAGAAGTCCTACTAGTGAAAACAGCTTTTGATTCACCTGCATGTCAAAGTAGCCTCACTCTGAAGTCAAAAAGAGCAGAGATGGAAAGCAATCTGCAAGGAGTAACTTTAGGACAGGGAGAAGCAGGGCGGAAAAAAGGGAGAAGTTTTTATTTTTCAAAGTCATGTTGTCCGTTTGAATCGTTTGCTGATTTTGGCTCAATGCAAGTCTTTATGAGGAGCCAGCAGTGCAATGCTAAGCCAGCAGTTCCAGAACACAGACCACACACTTGGGGCTGAAGACAAAACCTTGGGTTTCTACCTGACACTGACAGGTAGTCGCAAAGCGAAAACAGCAATGATTAACACAGCTGTTCACATCTGAAAAAAACTAAATGTTAATTTTACCCGTGGGGTCTTTTATTATCTCACTAGTTGCACAGTTCACCGCTTCGAAGTTGTGAGCCAGTCAGCTCCTCATAAGCCTTTTCATAGTCTATTCTTTTATATAGCCTATTGCAAACACTTTTCTACTTCAGTTTGAGACATACTTAGGGCTCCCTAATTACAGCATCAACAGAAAGCAGTAAGTTACCAAAAAAAAAATAAATCTGGATTCTTGTATGCCACCACCAGTCACAAATATTTCAGAGTTAATTATTTTAATGTAGCTATTTGTGGAGAGCTCTTTTGAGAATTTTGTGCTTGTAAAACACGACATGGTAGTCACAATTTTAAAAATAAATTTGATTTTTAATCTTAAGATTTTCCAACATTGAGTTACTTCTCAGTATTGCAATACCGTGAGCTCAAGAAACAACATATGGAAACTCTGGTTTGAATTCTTCTAGTACCCTGTTCCATCACAGACTTACCAGTGGCATGAAAGACAGTACATATTGATAAAAAAAATGGCATTTTACTAGTAGAAATTTCAACTGATGTTCTCTTAGCTGTTCAATAAATTAACACTGGAACCCAATCAGAAATAGCTATGTGCCTTACGTACCAACAAAGAATAATGGCACCTCGATTTACTTCTGCCCAGGTCTTCATATTCTCAATACCAACACGTTCCAACAATGTTCTTCCAAAGCAAACTGTAAAATGTGGGAAAGGGGTAGGGAGAAGAAAAGAAGACAAAAATTAGACAGCATCTTTATATAAAGAAGCCTGTTAGAAGTCTTCTGCAGTTGTGATTTAATCTAATTGTTTTTAGACACCAAACATTCTCAAACTTTTGCTCTCACAAAGTAACTGACTGTTCAATGCAATGAATACCTTTATAGATCTTTGACTACTTCCAAGCATTGCTTAAAATTAGACAATAGCAGAACTGTGTGGCAGCTTACTAGTATAAAACAGACAAACTTGCTGTTTATTTTTTTAAAAGGGTGTCAAAAGCTATTCATGTCTTAAAGAAGATGTCCATTTCAAAGAAAGAACTTGTTAAGAACCAACACAAGATTATAATTATATGCAACATACTAATACATACACAATTCTGCTGAAAAATGCTATCCTTTAAGCATCTGACTACAACTGAAGAAACAGAATTCGCACAGATGAAGTTACTTAAAACTTCAGAGCTAATCCTTTATTGGTGCATCAAAACCACTAGGAACCTTATTTATTTCAGCTGTTCTGATACTGCACACTCTATTTCTTCATTAACCTTGAAAGCTTAGGGTGGTTCGCAGATTCATTACACTAATGGCATATGCAAAAGAAAGAACCTAGGCCGACCTTTAGTCCCCAGCTGAATTTGAGGAACTAAACTACAGGCAAAACTGCATTTACAACTTGTATGCTATGCAAACTTATCAGGAAGCAACCCCAAAAAACCCACCCAACCCCAACAAACTCCAACATCCAATCAAACGCTGAAGCTGTTTTTCACTGTCACTTTAAATCAGAATTCCATCTGAAGAACACGTCAGTCTTTATTCAGCTTGCTCCCTATATGATAACAATTTGGCTGTTTTTAAATCACAATTCCATAAATTCAGAGCAGCAATTCTGAATGGCGCACTCTTTGGCGGAAAACAAAGAAACCAAAGGGAAGAGCTTATGTTCAAAATGGGAACTGCCCAATGTTAGCAGAAGTAAATGCAGATACCTATCATCATCTCAAGCTAGTCTCTGAAAGACACTCATATAAAACTTCTCCTTTGCACATTTTTAATCATCCACTTGAGAGGTAGCAAAACAGCCTCCTTTCAGAAACATTTAACAAAGGCAAACTAACTCCTATTTTTAAAGGAAACAATGGATATCTGAATGTACTAAGAAGAAGAAAAGAAAAAAAGAAAAAAAAAGAACACACTTTAACAAGGTCTGATTATTTCTACAAAAGAAAAAAGCCCCCTACACACAGAGCAGTTCCTTCCAGATTATACTATGCCACCCCCACCCAGCTCCTTTCATTTTTTGAGGTTTTTGTATGAGAAAAAGTAATCTCTATTAGGATATGGCGATTCACACAACAAGACTTTACGGTTATGTAATAAAATAAGTTGAAAAGCTATATTAAGATGAGAACATCTGTGCCCAATATCTGCCTTCTGGGATATAAAATAGCAACGATGTCCTATTTTTGTGCATGAATTATTGTAATAAGAGTTATAAAGCATTAACCCAGCAGCACTAATGAACACAGTAAAGATTACAGTTTACAGCACTAATGAAACAAGTCTTTCTGTTAGAAAGACTTTACGTTTTCTATTATTAACCTTTAAATTGCTGTGTAATTTAGCAAAGCTATCAAGACATTTTAAGCACAGAAATGAACCCTGTCCAAAGTATAGAGTAAACCCCTGAGATAAAAACCAGACCAGTACTTGTTTTGCAGAAAAAGCAAAATTATCTTTGGGATTCTGTTCATACAACAGCTCTCAACAGCAAAAAGACAGAAACAACAATCTTAGAGATGTTAAATTTTCCGTATGTTAGTATATTCAAAGAAATAAATGCATCAATCTTATTTTAGGTCAGATAACTGATTACTCTTAAGTCATAATTTGATCAAATAAAGCTGAATTTCCAACATACCTTCTTTTCCACTCTCTCTCATTTTTTCATCTTGCTCTATTAACCATTTCAAAACTAGATGGCCTGCTGGATGCTCTGCAATGTGAAGCTGTAAGGGGAAAAACCAAACCAAACACAAATTATTTAATGATGATGTTTCAAAATGCAGTTACATGTCTGTCCATAAATATTCCTGCTTGATTTATCCACTCCGCCCATATCACACTGATCCATTTAGTCATCCATCACCTATGCAAATATCAACAAGTTTCATGCTAGTGTCTAAATACTTATTTAACTGACCAGTTTATTTTTTTACCACCTTCCCCTTTCAGTAATATAAAACATATCAATCAATGTTTCATCCACCCTTCCCCAAGGACTTCATGCTTACTAAGCAGAATCTCTCGGTCTAGCTGCCTCTACAAGAACTTCCAGACTTTCCACATTGTCACAGACTTTCACTACAGACTGAAAACATGAGTAGTTCTCATAAAATGCTGTAAAATGCCCACCTTAAAGAAGGAGAAAGACAGACCAAATTCAGCACAACTACGAAAACCTGGAGGGCATTTATCTTAAATATAGTGTACACAGCATTTTGCGTTTTCTCGTCTACAGACACATCTGACTGATCTTAACAAAACAGGGGAGAGGCACACTTTGAAGAGAAGATCATAATGTAAAGACAAACAGCTATTACTGTAAAGACAAACAGCTATTATCCAAGATCCTTCCCTGCATGGAGATATGCATACCTGAAAGCTAAGAGACCCTATCATTCTCAGTATAAACAGTCAAATGAACTATAAAAATTCAATAACTGCTTGAGTGCATAGCAATAACATTAAAAGAGAGTCTGCGTAACATGATTGTCAGCTACCTTCCAACAAAGTGTTTAAAGAGGTTCTGAAGATTCAAGATCATGAAGTACCTTGCTCTACAACTCAAATTAAATGCTGGCTCAAGCCTTCATCACTCCAGATGCAACAATAATAAACTATAAAAGGAAAATGTCAGGAACCAGAGACCACGTCTAATGTACGAGTGCTATCAGGTCAGTACATTAGCACCTTACGTAAAGGAAAAACTGAGCAGATTTCAATTTGGTGATACAAAACAAGCAAACACTTGGCAAGATCTCAGCACCTTGTCCTCTCTTACGTTACCTGCCCATCACGGCCACCTGGAACCAGCTCTTCTGCTGCTAAATTAGCAATTGCATCTAGTGCAGGCTGGACGTCACCAAGAGCTGTTCTTAAGATGTCAGCAACCAAGACAAAGGTAGCTTTGTCTACCACTACTTCTTGGGTGTGTTCTTGCAAATATTCTAGCAAAGGTGAGGAAATGGCTTCCAGGAGTTCACGGCGGCGGAGTTCAGTATTCTTCTTACTGAAGAAAGAGACAGCACATTACTACAGAGGACTTGCTCTGTATGCACATCAAGCAACATGAAAGTCAAAACATATACGCTATGTGAGACAGGTATAAACTACTGGAAGATCAAAATAAAGCATTATCCTTCCCTCTTTCACATACAATTAAATACACGTTGCACACACCTTTTAAGAACACGTGGAGTGAGAAAATGTATAGTGTTTAAAGCTGACTGCCAGTAAACCTCAGATTTTTGTTAATGATAATTTAACCTCTAATTTTCTATGCATTGTTATCTCAACTAGAGATATATTTCTTAAACAGTTCACTAATGATCTAAAATTGTTCTTCTTCAAAAGCTGATAAGCATTAATGTCAATACCACAGACTGAATTTAAATTAGCAATTTCCATTTTTATTGCTAGATTTTGAGATATACTTTTATGCAACTCAAAACACCAATAACGTATATTAAAAATTTTTTGCTACGCCAAATTTGATGTATGAGTTCTTTAAACAAAGAACACATCACAATTTTTGCCCTTTACAAAAGGGATAAACTGCTGATCACTAATACATTGCTGGTCATCAATCATCATATACAATCATTAAACCAAAAATGCAAAATTAAGGATTAAAGACTAACATACCTAATAATACTCATGTATTTTATATATATGTATTTACATTACTTAGTTATATTATGAAGAAAAGATGAAATTAAATGGATCATGACAGAAAAGTTGTGTGAACTTAGGGGAAAACAACTTAACCTTCGTATCTGAGTTACCTATAGGCATTTCCATCTCCCTGCTGCAGAAGTGTGATGATTTCTGGAACAAAATGTGCAGGGTCTCTTGGACTTAGCAAGTACAACAAGACCTTCTTTCCATATTTGTTGTTTATTATATTGGGCAAAGAAGCATTTATTTCCTGTAAAAGTAAACGAACAGCAATAAAATATTAATGAAATAATAGTTTTGAGACATCAGTAATTACTGATTACCTTTCAAATGCAAAGCTTAGGAAAGGAAAACTACATACTATTAATAAGATTTGTATCTGCTTGTGAAATTAAATTAAAAAAACCCTGTAATCAGAATGAAAGTTGGGATAAGTGAGAGAAATAAAAAAATATTAAGGCTTAAAATGTGTTCATCAGACGTATCAATGTCACCGATTAGAAAATACTACAAAAGGACAGGATTTGTTTTCACTGATACATTCAAGTAAAAAATACAATACATATTCTGGTATGTCACACACTGTAAAAATATAATCTCAGTAAAAGTCATAATCTTAGCAGACCACACAGACAAAGGTTCACCTGCCACATCAACTAACAGAAATCACTGATACCATGCTGACTTTCAAGGGAGTGCACATAAGTACCTGAGCAGCAACAACAGTCTGTGGAAGGAAAAGTCAAACTTAAACTGATCACAGAACATTCACCAAGAAAAATGAAGTTTCCATAATGGAATAAAGCTGACTTTTGCTGGCAGTATTATATTGGGGTTTATTTGAGCTTTAATCAAAAACACTGGGCATTCCCCTGAGGCCCCAGAGGGCCAGTCAGTCTGACCTCGGTGCCTGGGAAGGTCATGGAACAGATCCTCCTCAGTGCCATTACACGGCACATGCAGGAGAACAGGGTGATCAGGCCCAGTCAGCATGGGTTTGTGAAGGGCAGGTCATGCCTATCAAACCTAATATCCTTCTACGATAAGGTGACCCACTTAGTGGATGAGGGAAAAGCTGTGGATGTTATCTACTTGGATTTTTGCAAAGCTTTTGACACTGTTTCCCACAGCATTCTCCTGGAGAAACTGGCTGCTCATGGCCTGGACAGGTGTACTCTTCGCTGGGTAAAAAACTGGCTGGATGGCCGTGCCCAGAGAGTGGTGGTAAAGGGAGTTAAATCCAGTTGGTGTCCGGTCACAAGTGGGGTCCCCCAGGGCTCGGTGCTGGGGCCGGTTCTCTTTAATATCTTTATCAATGATCTGGATGAAGGGATCGAATGCACCCTCAGTAAGTTCGCAGATGACACTAAACTGGGCGGGCGTGTTGATCTGCTTGAGGGTAGGTTGGCTCTGCAGAGGGATCTGGACAGGCTGGACCAATGGGCTGAGACCAATGGTAGGAGGTTCAACAAGGCCAAGTGCCAGGTCCTGCACTTGGGTCACAACAACCCCATGCGGCGCTACAGGATTGGGGCAGAGCGGCTCGAAAGCAGCCCGGCAGAAAAGGACCTGGGGGTGTTGGTTGACAGCCGGCTGAATACGAGCCAGCAGTGTGCCCAGGTGGCCAAGAAGGCCAACAGCATCCTAGCCTGTTATCAGGAATAGTGTGGTGAGCCGGACTAGGGAGTGATCATCCCCCTGTACTCGGCACTGGTGAGGCCCCACCTCGAGTACTGCGTTCAGTTTTGGGCCCCTCGATACAAGAGGGACATTGAGGTGTTGGAGCGTGTCCAGAGAAGGGCTACAAAGCTGGTGAGGGGTCTGGAGGACAAACCTTATGAAGAACGACTGAGGGAGCTGGGGTTGTTTAGCCTGGAGAAGAGGAGGCTGAGGGGAGACCTTATCACCCTCTACAACTACCTGAAAGGAGGTTGTAGAGAGATGGGGGCTGACCTCTTCTCCCTGGTGACAAGTGATAGGACGAGAGGAAATGGGTTCAAGTTATGTCAGGGGAGGTTTAGATTGGATATTAGGAAACATTTTTTCACTGAAAGGGTTATTAAACATTGGAATAGGCTGCCCAGGGAGGTGGTGGATTCGCCACCCCTGGAGGTGTTTAAAAAAAGGGTAGATGGGGCACTTAGGGACATGGTTTAGAAGTGGCTCTTGTCAGGGTAGGGTAAAGGTTGGACTTGATGATCTTAAAGGTCCCTTCCAACCTCAGCAATTCTATGATTCTATGAGTTGTTGGCTAGGAGTAACCACTTTGTAAACTACACAGTGGACGCTTCATACACTTGTGCACTAACATGGCGGAGGAAGAAACACATTCATATCGAGGGGAGTTTTCTTGCTTATAGAAGCACGCTGCTATCTTCAGATGGAAGCACCTATATTAGCCCATCTGTTTGTTTGTACTCAAAATTTTTGTCAGCTTCTCAACAAATGCCCTTTCCTACAGCAACACGCCTTCTAGGCAAGTTCCAAGTACCACTAGAAAACCCTGAATACCATCCGGGTACCCTTGACCAGTATGATAATCCATTCTTGACAACTTTTAATATACATATAAAATTTATGACTATCAAAGCAAAGAAGGGCTATACAGAGCTTTGGGCACTTTCAGCACATTTCGCAGGCCATAGTCCTTAAAAACCTTTTTTTCCACCATGAAAGTCCTTCCAGTAAGATCTATAAAAAGATAAATAGAACAATTTAAACCAATGTCACCCTTTCTTAAGATGAAGCTTGGTTGGTTGTCTTTGAGGGTAAGAGAAATAGAGAAAGGTGGTTGGAAGCTGGCAGGAAATGTTACGATAACATTCTTATTTCCAAAACATCGCCTAAACCTAGGTGAAAATGAGTTTTTGTAAACTGAGAGGAACATCAGTTTAACGTAGCACTGTAACTATGAACAAAAACCTACTACTGCAACCTTCACACTCTGGGCATGGGAAAAAAAATAAAAATCTTTTCTGAGAAAAAACCAAAACCTAAGACCACATTCTGTCTTCTCAGCATGTACATTCAGATTCAGATGTACGTGAAGTTCATTTATCAATTAAATGGATGACAAAGCTGCTGAAATATTTCAAAACTTAAAATAGGTAAAGAAAGTATTTTGTTTAGTACAAATAAAAACAAAAATCTGCACTTTGAAACCAACCTATAACACGGCTATTTTGTATAAAAGATAACAAACACTTTTTTTTTTTAAATCCTCCAAAAGTGTACTTCTCTCACTGATTTAGACCAATTACAGAATTTGGTCGCTTTCAGTGTCAGCACTGAAAGCTGGCACTTTCATCTTTCTCCTAGTAGGAGAAACTCTGAACACCACAGGCATGCTGTCTCTTGTTGGCAACGTCTCCCTAACACTGCCTGCTTGGAGTCCTCATGAAACAGAGGGATTTCCTGCTAAAATTTGCCCAAATCCTGACACACCACGCTCACAATGTATAGTTCATATCACATATGAAGGCATAAAGCACCATACATATTATTTGGTCCTGGATTAAGACTCCATGGAGCTAACATATGATGAGAAGGAAAGACTTTCCCCAGAGGATTTAAGGAGCTTAAAACCTTCCCTTACCTACCAGCCATTCTGCCAATCCACGTAAGTGATCAGTTTTATAATACTAAGAAGAAAAAAAAAAAAAAAAAGAAAAGAAAAGAGAGAGACACTGCTTTTTCTCCTCTCCCAAATGCTTATTATTTTCCTTACATTCCTTAAGCTAAATTTTACTATGGACAGAATGATAATCGGTATGACGTGTTTTAGAAGTCTAACTCTCTTTAGGATAATTTAAAAGGTTGGATTCTTTTACAGAGTATGCTTCATCATCTGAAGAGCTGGTTTTGATCCTACATGCTTTTTTTTCCCCACCCCTGACATCCTTTCCATGTTCCTGATCTCATATAAACCCAGATGGGCTGACTCTGTATGTGAAGGGCACTCCTCCTTATACTCTTCTGTCCAAATTGATGTGACAGGATGACCAAACAGTAAACACTCCATTATCTTTGATCTCACATGATGGAAAAACACAGCCAATTCAGGAATTAAATGACACCTTGGAAGCTCAGCTAAAGCCTATGTGAACTAATCAGTTCAGTATCTGAACTAATAAACCCACAAGAAAGCAGAGTGCTTGTAACATAATACAGGAATGCCTCAATGATCTTGTACCAAGACAGCTCTGATCTGTCAGGGTTTATTTGCTTGGAACTTGCCCAGAAGTTGTTAGCTTGCAGAGTAGACTGTGGAAACAAAACCCAGCTGTGATTACGGCTGCTACACCCAAGAAAGAAAAGCCATCATCACACTGGGATGCTTTTATCTCTCCACACCCTGAGAGAAACAGACTTAGAGCCAAATCTCCATGCGAGGGCATGAAAACCCAATTCCCCGCTATGCAAAGTTGCTTAAATGGAAGAACTGCTCATATTTTTTAACGCAATAATCATCATAACCACTTTCTCCTCATATTACTCCTCCACATGCAGGGTATTTGCCTCACCTTTACCTCCCTGCCATTGCCTCTCAACCCATCAGTCCCAAAAAGCTGTAGCATGAGTACCAGTATAAGCACATTACAACCTATACATCATTAATTATCCTGCTTGCAAGAAAATTAATTGTGCACTATGAAGTCTTTTTTTTATCAGTGTGAAAAGGTAACTTCATGGTAATTTACAGACTAAAACATCTTAGAAATGATAAAATTTGCATGTAAACATAATCTTAAGTATAAACACTTTATGAAACCCTATTAAACAATTTTTGCAAGAAAGCTGGGGAAACAGCACATTCCAAATGGAAGCAGATGCAGACTAAATCATATTATCCTTATTGTTCATTCTGCAATTCCATGTAGGTGAAGCAAAACTGCTAGAGTGCTCTCATGCTTCAGACATCTATCTATATCCATTCTGGAAGCAAGGTAAGAATATTACATGGATTTTATCCAGAATAATAGTTATCATTTAATTATCAATATACTAAATGTCAAGTTTTGAGAGTTAAAGTGAATTAATGGTTTCATCATCCAACCAAAACTTGGATGTCTCTAAGTACTTTTCTTGTTTGAAGTCATGGTATACTACATTCAGGACTGTTGCCATGTTCCTGAACGTTTACTGAAGTTTATCCTGAAGTATCACTTTCCGAGATGCTACTTCTGCGAAATAAAAGAGCTAAACGTGCTAAACAATCTCTTTTACAATAATGAATTTGCACAATAAGGACATTCTAGGCATGGATATTCTTGACATTTTAGGTTTGCTTGCAAAAGGGATAAGGTGACATCCTCATTCTAAAGTTTTCCACTAATTTAATCTCTTGAAATACTAGCAGAGCTCAAACTTCTAGGCCAAAGACCTTGACATTAAACAGATTCCAGTCGTCCTTTAGCCAGAATGAACATGTACAAAAGAAAGGGTAATTTGCAGCAAGCACTGAATCTAGCTTAAAAATGAATTAAAATAACATACGGAAGTGTAGAGGTCTTCTATGAAAAGAAAAAAATAATCATGATACACAAATGTGATGAAACAGAAAAGGTGGAAAGGAATTAAATTGTTTGAAAAAAGTGGATGGATTCCTACTCTCATCCTCCTCTACACTGACAAACACACTGACGATAGTATATTATTTTAGGAAAAAATCAGTTACTTACAGATATAATTAACTGTTTCATAAGTTTTGTGTCATCGATGCAATCAAATGCTGCCAGCAAGACCAGATGAGAAAATTCACCCTGCAAAGATGAGACATGAGAAACCACATGCAGTCAAGTTCTATGAATGTACTAATTGACTTAGAATCAACATTTCTGAGAGTTTGTCTCAAACATGACACGACATAAACCACAAGCAAATTCTGTCTATTGTTATAGAATGAGAGAAGCCCAGAACGTAGGATTCCTCTGAAAGCAAGGTTTGTTAAGAGAAGTATGTTATTAAAACCAAGGTAGATTAAATTGATCTCCTGTTGTAAACAGATATAATGCTTTATCACATCCAAGCTATTAACCTAATCTACTACTGTTTAATTATCATTTGAAATCATAGGATTTGCCTTGCAGGAACATTACATGTAGACTTTATTTCTATGGTGGACTTGCTTAAAACTGAAATAAATCACATACTATTATTTTTTGAGATGAGCCATATAGTCTCTACTGCATTGCTGGAAAGCAAGCCTCTAGCATGCTCAAAAGCGCACAACCCAATTCACTTGTAGGTCAGTGAGACTCTACGTCAAAGTGAAGCCAGACCTTCAGTGCTCCAGTGTTGTTTTAGCTATTATTTACCCACTGTCTCATATTTCTATATAATACATGTCTTATAAAAATCTAACAACTCATTTATTC
This sequence comes from Larus michahellis, assembly GCF_964199755.1. NCBI lineage: Eukaryota > Metazoa > Chordata > Aves > Charadriiformes > Laridae > Larus > Larus michahellis. Next base: position 29,990,804 of record NC_133930.1, read on the forward strand.
TGTTACTAGAAAACTATGGAGAAAAACACCACTTAGACCAGTGACATCCAAAGTGGGATGCACAAGACAATCCACTGTGGTGCAGGAAGAAACCATTTTTTTGTACCATTAATAAACATATAAAAATATGTTATCTTTATCTCATCCCTTTAAAATTTCCATTTCTGTCTGTTTTATAATGTATACTAGCACAGTAGAATATGCACATAAATATACATATATTGGAAGTGCATACTCAGGGTTGTGTGATCAAAAAAGCTTGAAGACCACTGATTAAGACCTCATCAACTATTAGTAAACCGAGCAATACAGCAACCAGGAAGGGAAGAAGTTTAAAAGGCTTTTCTTCACAGTTGCAGTTTTGCCCAGCACTATGTAATCTGGCTGCAACTGTTACTCTACCAGTGCTGCAGTCTCCAAACATACATGTTACTCAGAAAAAAATTAAATACAGGCTTTTTCCACTGTATGTCACTTCAGCGTTAATTCATTTTGAAGCTTCCCGACTAAAAAAAAAATTTATCGAGCATCTTAAAAGAAACATGCACATTCAAATGGCCGTTCTAATGATAACCCCAACATCTTAATTTTTGTTCCTCTTCTGTATACATGTTATTTTACTCCCAACCAAGGAAAATTAACCAACAAGCCATATGGAGATGCAATATAATGTTGGTCTCAAAAGAAAAAAAAAAAGAAGAAAAAAATTTAGGACTTTTAATTAATTCAACTACATTAAAGAAGGACAGTACTTCATGTGGTACCCCCAATGAAGCATCTCAATATGTCTCTAAATATTCCACAAAGTTCAATATATTTCATACTATCTAGTACATCACCACTATTTTAAACCTAGTTTTATTAAGATCTCAGTTGTTCCCAGTACCAGAGCACATTCAAATTAGCCTCTATCAAACTACTTGTGTTTCAGAGACTATGATATAAATGGTTAATGAACACTCACCGTTGCTATTTTTTCAATATATGTCTTCATAGTTTTCACAATGACTTTTCTGTCCTACCCAAAAGGAAACAAGAAACCCAAATGAGCCTATAACGCCAGTGATTCCAAATAACTAAATTGTTATTTATGCCTTCAAAAAGATAACCTTCAATTTGCTTACTAAAGCCTAATATTTGTGTGCCAGTGTCTTACATTTGTACTATTAGTCAACACCTGGAAACAGCGTGATGACTTAAACCTGAACTGCGAAAGACTCAATCCCAGGGAGGTTCTGTGATATGTTTACAAGTCCAGCACATGAATCGGAGATGCCAAAATGGGAAACTTGGGGAAAAAAAAAAAAACAAAACCAACAACAAACCACCCACCAAAAACCAGACCACCACATATGCCACCTATAGCTTTTTCATTACTTACAGAGAGGAATGTACAGTAGAACATGTGCACAATTTATATATAAATATACATATTGGGGAAGCATGCTCAGGGTTGCGTGATCAAGAGATTGGAGACCACTGATAGAGACCACATCAACTATTAGTAAACAGAACAAAAGAACAAGCAGACCACCACATATGTTCACCAATATCTTCTTCCTTACTTAGAGAAGAGGAACGTACTTGAACTATTAATTTGAAAAGAAACATTCAACAGGACCTGAAAGTTCAAAGTAGCAACAACTCTAGCCTGTTGCAAAACCCCTTTACTACCAAGATTTTCTGGCAGAAAGTTTCCTCAGTGCCTGTACTTTTGGCTCTTGCAATCACTGCTCAGTCTTCTTTAGATACATTACTAGCGCCAGATCCCAGCAACTTCTTATTTTTTTCTGCAGTCTTTTGTAACAAGCTGACTATTTTCATAAGTTGTCTTTTTTCTTTTTAATAATACAGACAAAGATAGGAGGTATGACAATATTTACAAAGAGATGATGGCATATGTTAACACCTGAAGCATTTCAGGATACCGTATCTGCAGAAGAAACTACAGCACAGTTCCTGTAACATTTTCGAGGTCTTGGCATTCCAAAGACAAACATTGTTCCACATTATGGCTTTTTTACTGTCCTCTCCCTACTGCCAATTTCACCTGCATGAAAAAATCTAAAGGAGGAATGAACGGCCAATAATCTTAAAATGGAAAAGCTTTATGTTTCATCTGCAAGATCCCCGCTAAAAAAAAAAAAAGGGAGATTCTTCCCCTACAAAAATCATAATGAAAGCATTTGATTCACAAAAAACTACTGCTTATATTTGCCAATAGGTAAAGTGGGGCAATTTTAAACCTTGCTCTCAATACTTAACTGCATCAAAATGTGTGCTGGCAGAAGGACCCACGCAAGCAATCATACTCACGCTCTCAGACTAGACTACTATTAAAGAGGACTGGGTACACTGAAACCAAAGAGTACCTTGGGAGTACCATGCCATAAGCAGTGCATTGCTACTCGGGCTCCATCATGAGTGTGTGCCAGGTAGATGACAGCCTCTCTGATAGCTTCTATCATTTCCTGGGGAAGAAAACGTGATAAAGCAAAAAGGTGAAAGAAAAGGCCTGACAAATCTCAAGGTGGGCAGATGAGGGCATGAAAGGATTTTTTGTCTGCCCACACTACTGACAGCATCACTGGCTCTACAGAACCATTCTCATTGCCTTGACATATGAAAAATGGCCTCAAAAGGAGTCCAACAGACTGTAAATGACATAAGCTTTCTCCCTTCAAAACTATTCATATATCCATCATATTCACCCTATGAAATCAGACCTGTTTCAAAGCTCATCAGTTGTCCTATTACAGACAATTCAAAGGGTGCTCAGAACTGAGACTGAAATTAGAGCAGACAAAGACAACTAAATCTTTGAAGGTGATGCAATTTATTTATACATACAAGGTATTAGCCAGAAAGCAAGAACTAAACGGTCATTTAAGCACCAGGTGACGTTATAAATCAGATATGACAAGATTCAGCCAAAAGTTAGTCTTCATATGAAAGGAATGAGGTTATGAAGCCATGTGACAAAATAACACCATCAGTCAAAAAAGAAAAAACAAACCAACCCCCCCTTCCCAGGTTAATAGTCACTACTTCTGTTATTATTGGATAGATTTCTTTGACATGAAGCTCCCACCTGTCTCCCTTTCTATCCCTAGCTGCTTCTTGCTGCCTAATCAAAAGTTCCAATCTTCTTACCATTTATTTAGAAACTGCTCAATCACAACACGGTTGGTGTCACTAGCGATATGCACAGGCAGAAACAGATCTACAAAAGGGGTTTCCAAACCCCAAAGACAATATCCATATGCTACCGTGTCTGTACAAAAAGCCAGGCAAGGAGGAAGAGATATGCCCTTAGTCCCCCAGTTCACAAAAGACTGAATCCAGAAGCATTCTCTGACAAAGCACAAAACCACGCACAGGAACCTTTCATTAGGTAACATCTGGACTCAGAATAGGCCACAAATAGTCCACCTTCCCACCCCTAGCTTTCCACTGAAAGGCAAAAGAAGACAAAAAACCCAAAACATACTTACGGATCTTTGTTTCGGAAGAGCATGAGTGAAAAAGTCCAAAAATACTTTATGTACCAGTGAGTGCTTTATCACAGCCTCTCTGTATTTGGGAAGAAGAAAATAAGCAAAATTCCCACACAAGTAATGGTTTTAATGTAAGCTAGCAATATTTCATTTGCAGATAAAAAAGAAAAAGTTAGGTAGTGAGGTGCACAGAAAACACAGTCATTCTGGATTATATGTTTAGCATTTACAGTATGTGGAAAACTCTACCACAACTTACAAGTTCTAAAACCTAGCAAAATATTTTCTCCTCAAGACCACTGGAGAAGCTTATCCAATAATGCGTTATGGAAGCACACCACGCTGGGATTTCTACCAATTATTTGACTGGGGCAGGGGACACTTTAGTTTATACAAGTGGAGTTCGAAAATAAGATACAATATTGCCTATGACAGTTCAGACAAAACCATAGCTACTTACTACACAACACAGCAATGTTACAGTTTAATAGAGTATCAATATCGCTGTCATCTGAGCTTAAAAGAGTATCAATATCACAGTCTGTTTGTACGACAGAAACAAACTGGTTCATGATAGTCACACCTTAAACCAATTTTTGTCCTTACTTTTGTGCCATTGGTGTAAGAATCTGTTTCATTTCATCCAAGATGGCCTCTCTCTTTTCAGGCTGAGCTTCTAACACTTTATCCAGTGTTGGGACAACTGGTGTCTGAAATGAATGCACAGAGGTTTAATCATTCCCAGTAAGTACTGGGAGCTCATAGAAAATTATACTCTTTAGTCCCTTTTCAATCAAAATTCATGAACAATACCACAAACAAAATGAATCTCCTGCAAAACTAACAGTTTTTACAATTTTAAAAATAAAACGCTTATCTACTTTGATTATGTCAAAAAGCTGTATAGTTAAGTTTCTACAAATTGAATACTCGTTATTAGCAAACAAAAGCTACTTCAATGGTTTGAACTGCTTTTTGCCAATTCTGGTGAGCTCCTCATGAGACCGTAAGATACAAGGCAAAATACACCACATCGGTACTGTGTTAAGGGACTCCTGAGATAAGCAGAAATTCTGCATGACAGTATGCACATGACAAGGGGTAGCAAAGCAACAAGTCAATGAACTGAGAAGTTAACCAGGGCCCAAGAAATTCCAGTTCAAGAACAGCAGAGAGGAGGAATATGTACCATATACCTTAAATATGGAAACACTTGCGGGTATCTCATCTAACCAATTACACTGGTAACTCTTGTAAAAGAATCTGTTGTTTGAAAAACAGTTTGACTAGACAGAAAATTAGAAAAAATGCATTTCTAACTGTCCCTGCTGGGTGGGGAAGAGGGGTGGAGAGTTGGTGGCAGGATGGGGAAAGTGAACCACGCATTTCGTATCATAGAATCATAGAATTGTTAGGGTTGGAAGGGACCTTAAAGATCATCTAGTTCCAACCCCTCTGCCATGGGCAGGGACACCAACCACTAGACCAGGTTGCTCAGAGCCCCATCCAGCCTGGCCTTGAACACTTCCAGGGATGGAACTTTCACCACCTCTCTGGGCAACCTGTAACACCAAGAAACTCCATGTCTCTTTAAGGATTATACCGTAATGTCTTATAAACCCACATACTGTTGAGTCTCAGGTTTGCACCACAATGTAAGACTTGAAGCATGCATGCCAAGAATGCTAGAATGATGGAAGCTAACACTGCATTTGATTTCAGAGGCTGTTGTACACCCAGTACAAATTACAGCCCACAAACACAGCAAACATGCGTTTCTATTACAGAGTTGCAAAATGCTTTACTAACACTTATAATAACTCATAAAGAAAAAAAACAGCAATACCGTTCAGAAGTGAGCTGTTAATTTCTTATACAACTTTAACAGAAATCATGGGTAAAGGTGTGCTGTGTAGTGTAGTTAATAATTGCGCAAAACAGTTTTGAACTTTGCAGCAAATAAAACTATTTGTACCTCTAAAGGAAACCAACTTTCCAAATGAGCAAGAAAAACAGAAGTCAAAAGAAAGGAGGTTGTATTTTTTAAAAAGATTCCCAGTGCCTGATGAGGATCTACATCTAAATGGTTTCAAGAGTGTTTGGAGTCAAGTCCTATAGTCTCCATGGGAAAAGAAAACAAAGCCAAAAATTAAGCCTAAATAGCATACCATATATAGATGCAGGCACGTTCTGCCCACGCTCAGTCCTCATGAGACATAAGGCAGTTCTGACACAAAAAACATCTTGAGCATTAATGGGGAATTAAGCCTAAATCTTATCTCATCTAGGATGACCGCTTCATGCTAGACTCTATGACACTATGATAACTGCAACAATATATTAGACTGTCTTTGATAAGCAGAGCAAGCTCATACATCAACATAATACATTATACATAGTTCAATCTGAAAAATCACAAAAATTTAATCTAGAATAGAAATGTGCAAGTAATCGTAACATTTAAACATGCTAAACTAGACTACATTTGGACAGCTGACAGAAAGAAATTTAATCAAAAGAAATAGTAGGTATGATAAGCAAGGTATTACTGACACAACACCTTGGATGTTAAAACCTTAGACTAGAAAGTATTTGAACATCACCTTGTAAACCTGGAAAGTGTTCCCATATAGTTCTTCTGTCAGCATATTCCTCTGCTCCAGAATGGCTTTGTCATTATACGCATATTCCACTACAGCAGATGCTTCGGCATGACGGAGCATTTTTTTCACATGGCCCTTAAAACTTTTTATTATTTCTGCAACTTGTGGTTTTGTCCTGTTTCACAGGGGAAGATAAGACAGGAAGCGTTAAAGCTTTAGGGACAAGCTGACCTATCAATAGTTTTATTTTCAGAAGCACATTTAGGTGATAAATTTTAGCACAGAAACCAGGAAATCTGGTCAGCCTTACAGCATTTATGAAAATATGGTGAGAAGGCCAGGAACCTCGAGAAATCATGAGGCCTTTTGAGGATAAGAAAAGAATCCAGTGGATAAATTCTACAGAATAAAGGATGCCTTCGTGAAACACTAAGCAGAGAAAAGTTCAAAAAGCCAGTTTTTTTGCATAAGGCGAAGATCAACTTTGAGCACGCATTTGAGCTTTTTTTTTTTTTGCATGTGTTCTTGATGTGTACAGTTCTAGCTTTACTTTTTGCAAAAGGAAAACTGCCGTTAGCAATACCAGACACTCTCCTGTCTTATCACTACTATAAACATGATTCCAGAGACATATCTTTTATTCATCATGCACTATAGATTAAGAGCAGCATTCACATTGGAAATAAAACAATGCAACACAGCTAAGCAAATGCACTTCATACTCACCCATACATAAGAAACTTCTTCACAATATTTCTGGAATATTTTGATTTGCTCAACTCTACTAGGCTATCTAAAAGAAGGGAAAAAACATTCAGCTGGTTTGATTTTTCACAAAATGAACTCTACAAAACAAGATACCATTATTTAAATAAGTTTTAAGAGCCCACTAGGAAAGATGCATCATTTGAAGTTAAAAATAAAGTTAAAAATATTCAAGAGAAAACAATATGGCTTGTTTTAATGCATCCTAACAACAATAGAGGAGCATATAGGTAAAATGTAAATGGGAAGAAAGTACCTTTCAGTTCTTCAAATGTCTCTTGCCTTTGCTTCTCATTACCATACTGAATAAAGCACTGGATCACTCGAGTTGAATCATGTGCAAACGCCAGCTACAGGACAGAGACATTTCATTACCCTAGGCCATTCAAATGGCATTATGCACCAAATTTATTTTAATGCACTTGCTTGCTGATATAGTTTTATGCCACACGTAGCATGCAATGCCAATTATAAAATTTGTTACCTGTTTATAACAAATTAAGTTTTAAGGTTTTTTTATTGCTCTATCGAACAAAATATAGACAATACTCGCTGTTGTTGACACTTAAGGACATGCATCATCATTTTAATGCTGAAAGAGAACCATGAAATGCTATCTCTTTTTTCTCTCACGTTCTTCGTAATTTCAGCATGTGACAATACAGTTCACTTCGGCATGGAATACCACCAATCACTTTATTTCACTGCAATTTTATACACTTCAAGAACTAAGTGGCAAGACTGTTCAGCATAGTTAAGTATCAGGACACTAACTTCTCTAAAAGAAAGTTGCAAAGCAATAACCGTAATTCATCAGAACTCTGAGTGGCTGTTTTTGAACTTCAGTTAACACAGAATTTAACTGGACTAAAGCTGCCTGGCAAAACGGACAGACTTACAATAGCCAGCTGATAGACAAAGCATCCCAGGACTACTGTCCTGAAATCCAGGTGCCAAATGCAACCTTTCAACCCTGTTTTCGTTCTTTTTTTACTCAACAATTTAAAAAAATTCCCTGTAGGTTTTGGAATAACAGGTTAGGACTATATTATTAAAAGTTCGTTTATATTCCACCATTCTTTAAAGAAGCTTTTGTGAATTTATGCACTTGGCATCAGTTTATCTTACACTTTTAATTTTTCCATGAAGAAGTTTCTGTAGTTCATTCATTAGCTTTTCTCGGGTCTCCTTATTGCATTTCTTTCTACAAGCAAAAAAATAGTAAAACAATCTGAATTGAGGAAGCAGCTTTTTTGTAGTGTGTTTCACTTAAATCTATAAATTAAGAAACAAGACAGTACAACAGTACAAAATTAACTTAGCTCCTGCCAATCCAAATTCACATTATCATTCATTAAACTTGTTTATAGATGTAATTAACCAGTTTCAGTTCCTAGAAACCAAACCAGATTTCCACAGAATTATTCTTTTCTGAGTAACAATATTATTAAAGAGAACATAAACTCAAACATGCAGCCAGAGTTGTTTATAGATGCAGAGATCTGTAAGAATCTTACAGCCAAGACTGCAAAGCACAGACACTTAAAGCAAGTAAAATTAACTCCTCCTTCTGATGCGGGGCCCCAGTTCTACAATCGCACCTGCCCAGTGACAGTATACAAACCTCCACAAAAACTCACGCAGTGATCCTACTGCAAGATCTGGCTGAATCAGTACATGGTCTGTGCTTCAGGATTCAAAAAATAAGACAGCTCCCTAAGCATTTACTCACAAATTTTAGCCTAAAATACAAGTGAGCTCAATCCAGATATTTCTAGCACTGTGGGTCACCACAATCTGCTTGAACCATCTACAGAATTGTATGTAATGTTATTCACCCATGGAGTTTCACTGTGGAAGTACAGTTTTAGATAATTAGATAGGAGAAAGACAGTCATCTTGCAACTTATAACTAAAAGCCAACTAAATGAGAGAAAAAAGAAATGATTATTACCTTCTCACAGTTTCCCATATTTGCTTTGATTTTACAATTATGTCGTAATTACTTTTATCATTAAGCTGTCTGGTTTGCTTTAACTCCTTCCTTTTCTTTTTGAAGTCACTCCACTTTGGCTTCTTAGAATCTGACCCTGAAGACAAAAACAAATACATAGTCAATTAAAGAGGAGCAATGGAATCCTTTATCAGTATAAACTGTGGCAGCTCTGTGACTTGAATTGCTAACAATTCAGGAGCTTTGCCTGCAGTTACCCAGCTAGCTAATAAGAAACAGTAAATATTTAGTAAGTATGCTAAGCTAGTAATTTCCACTTTTAGAATACTGGAGGAACAAGGCAAACAACGATTTTTCCTCAACACTCTGTCAAAGGATGCATTGCAAACTACTTAATAGCTTAAGAATTTACTCAAAATGCACCTATCAGCCTATGACCACCCCAGGTAACTCTCCCTTTTTAGTTCACCCTGTACTCACACATAACTTTTCCCTCTCTCAAAAGAAGAGCCCTAACTCAAAGATACAGATCTGAAATCTCAGAGAAAGGAAAAAATTAAAGCCTTTTTACATGCTGAATATTTTTATTCAGTCAAATTCCTTAAGCATGGGATTTTACTATACAAATTAGCTATACATGGCCACACAACAAACTCGGTTAAGGTAACTTTCTACAGAAAATGCTATTAGTAGAGTTATGGAAATGCCTCAAGTATATCATTTTAGTTTTATTCATACCTTGATAAAAACCAATCATCTTACATTACATGGTTTCACAGAAGCAAGTCATGGTAATTGTCACTTCTACATGGAACATTAAAGACACAGCTTCAAATTTTTAGACCTTAAAGCACCACTTGTTGGTATTTAGCAGCATGCACTTGACTGTCTTACCCATCCAAAAACCATGCTCTCTTTGTACAAAAGCGTATTATTGATTTTTTCTGTCGCTCTCTAAGTAATAGTGACAAGCAAAACTAGTAACACTTTGCTTTGAGAGCAGCGACACTATGCAATACACAGCAGCTTTCAGTTACTCTTATTAACAACATTTAAAGGTTTGTTTGTGGTTGTGTTGTTTTTTTTAAAGCGGCTTAATATGAACATTCTGTTGCTATTAAGTTTCCAGATATCTAGTGCATATTCCATGTGAAGCCATTCTACAAACATGCAACAAGAGCAACAATAAAATACTCAAGACCTTCTGCTGTCCTTCAAACAACTAACATATTTCTGCAGAACTTCAGAATCCCCTACATAAGACTCCACTTCTCATTTGACAGTGCTGTTTAATTGTTGCAGTAGAGTTTTGCTTCACAGCAGGAGGAACCATCACGTGCTCATGTGCCAGAAACAAAGTTAAAAAAGAAATCTATTTAAACAGGGATAAAAATCAGACATTTATTTAGCCTCTCTGTATTACCAGGTTGCCCAGGGAGGCTGTGGATGCCCCATCCCTGGAAGCGTTCAAGGCCAGGTTGGATGGGGCTTTCAGCAACTTGGTCTAGTGGAAGGTGTCCCTGCCCAGGGCAGGGGGTTGGAACTCGATGATCTTTAAAGTCCCTTCCAACTCTAACCGTTCATTCTATGGTAAGCTGTAAAATGTAAAAAGCTGTAAATGTAACACTGATGATAGTGTCTGGGTTTTCTGGGGGGGAAGGTGGGTTGTTGGGGGTTTTTTGGGTGGGTTTTTTTGTTGTTTTTATTTGTTTGGGGTTTTTTTGAAACAAAAAGAGGTGTCTAGATAGTCTGGGCTACAGAAAAAATATAAAGGATAATCAACTTTGTTTTGTGAATTTTGGTGTTCCAAATTTCCTAGCCAATACTTTTAGAACGGAGGATAACATTTCTAACATTGCCTATGAAAAACTCTGCATTTTCCAGTTTTGTGTGAAAACAGCCAGTTTCAAGCTAGCCATTTAATACTGTCATTAAAATAATCATAGCTTTATGATGGCATACCAATTATTTAAATTTCCTACTGCATCTTTACTTTTGACTTCCAAGAAAATTTGTAACTGTTAATTCTAATGACTTTGGCCTCAGGTGAAGTAAATTTTTCCACAGCAAAGATTAAACATGAAGTAAACTTGGAGTTATTCGGCCAGTTTGGAAAGGTCAGGGGGAAAGAGGAAGACCTAGATGAACAATGTTCCCATTAGATATCAACTGGATATCATAGTTTCCATTGATATCCAGGCTTAAAAAGCTGCTCACCTCCCTCTTCACCATCCTGGAGCTTCCTCTTCTTTGCAAGCTTTTCTGATTGCTGTTTATTCTTGAATTGTTTGACGCTAGCTCTTCCAGGTCTTAATTGTCCTTTCACAAATTTCTTGGAAATGGATTTAGGCTTTCCCTCCTCATCTCCTTTGTTAAGAGGTTTCTTTGGTGGGCCTGAATCTATTAACCAACAAAGCAGAAATTAAAATGTTATCCTAGAGCTAATGTTGTTTCAAAATAACAAATTATTACTCTAACAAGAATTAAACTACTTTGTAATAACAATTATACATATGGCAATAACTCTTACATGCTTCTCAAAGCCGGTGTTTTCATTGCAGTCCCTGGGTGTCCTAGTTTTCCATAGGGAAGTTTTCCCCAGGCATTATTTTCTTGGCAACAGCATAACAATCCAGGCATAAAAATGATTATTCTAAATTAAGAATTTTACCACCCCTGACATCCAAGTCATTAATATCAAAATCATCTCTTCACAGTACAGTCTGAGCTGTTTTGACATCATCTGTTTTAAGCACAAGACAACAAACGCTGAAAGGTATTTTCTGAATCCTAACCTGCAGCACTTCACACACCCTAGTTTCAATTCTCAAATAAACTTTTTCTTAATGTGGGAAAGCGAAGTCTAGAATCAAAAACTTACCAACTTAAATTTTTAATTAAAAGAGTAATTTAGGTCAATCAAATAGAGCTGAAGGGCTTGCAATGCCATTTACTTAAAGCATTTCAGCTTCACTTCTTCCAGGTTACTTGATCACACAGTCAGCATACTTTTGAATGCAAGACAGAATTATAGAATGACTGAGGTTAGAAGGGACCTCTGCAGGTCATCTGGTCCAACGCTCCTGCAGGGTCACCCAAAGCTGGTTGCCCAGGATCATGTTCAGGTGGCTTTTGACTGTCTCTATGGTGGGAGGCTCCAACATCTCCCTGGGCAAACTGTGCCAAGGCTCAGTCACCATCACAGTGAAGAAGTCTTTCCTGATGGAACCATAGTGTGCCCATTGCCTTTGGTTCTGTCACTCAAAAGAGCCTGGCTCTATCTTTGCACCCTCCCTTCAGGTATTTGTATATATTGACAAGGAGGTATCCCTCAGTGTTCTCTTCTCTAGGCTGAACTGTCCCAGCTCCCTCAACCTTCCCTCATCAGAGAGATGCTCCAGAGCCTTTATCATGTTCACGGCCCTTTGCTGGGCTCTCTCCAGTACGTCCATGTCTCGCTTGTACTGGGGAGCCCAGAAGTGGACACAGCACGCTAGGTGGGGCCTCACCAGTGCTGAGGAGAGGGCAAGGATCACCTGTCTCAGACTGTTGGAAACATTCCCCCTAATGCAGCCCAGGATCCAAACAGCCGCCTTCGCCACAAGGGCACATTGCTGGCTCATGTTCAGCTTTGTGATCACCAGGACCCCCAGGACCTTTTCTGCAGAGCTGCTTTCCCCCAGCATGTACTAGTGCATGGATGGAGTTGTTCCCCCAGCCCCCAGTGCGGCACTTTGCACTTCTTGTTGAACTTCATGAGGTTCCTGTCAAAGTCCCTCTGAGGGGGAGCACAACCTCCGGTGTATCAGCCACTCCTCCCAATCCTGTGTCATCAGCAAACTTGCTGAGGGCATGCTCTGCCCCATCATCCAGATCATCAATAAAGCTATTGAACAGGACTACACCCAGCATTGACTCTTGGGGTACACTGTTAGTTACTGGCCTCCAACTAGATTTTGTGCCACTGATTACCACTCTCTGGGCCCAGCCATTCATCCAGTTTTCAATCTACCTCACTATCTGCTCATCCAGCCCCGTAATTCATCAGCACCTCTGCAAGGATGGTATGGGAGAAGCCTTACTGTAGTTCATATAGACAGCATCCACTGCTCTTCACCCATCTACCAAGCTAGCAATTTCACGACACAAGCTTACCAAGATAAAAAATTGAGTCCAAGCATGCCTGTGCGCAACAATAATCACTCAGCCAGAACTCCTACTAAGGAGCCTTTGCCCTCTTACCATTACCTTTTTTAAATTTCTTTTTTCCAGGTGGCACTTTTCCACGAGGTGCTTTTCCACTCTTCCCGACGAACTTCTTTTTACCCTTGGCTTCCATTGTGGCAACACTGCAAACGGAGCAAGAGACAGCATTACTGGACCACCACGGCTCCCCTACTCACGATGTGAGGAAAAGGTCGCCTGCGCTTCCCTGAACACAGGTTAACATACTTGACGGAGCTAAACCCTTCTCGGCGGCGGTCGCCACCCCTAGGTGGGCCGTGTGGGACCAGAAGAGGCCGCCCACAGGCCGGTCGGCACGGAGGCTCAGCACAGCGAGACCGCAGATCACCGGGCCCGGGCGGCCGAAGCCGCGGCCCCGGCCCCTCTCCCTAGCGATCCCCAGACCACGGCCAGTGCCCAGGAGACCGCAGCCGGGCGCGGAGGGCCAGGAGATGGGGGTGCTCCGCGGGAAGTCACACACTCACGCACGCCCCCCACCCGCCGCCGCCACGCACCTCCGAGCCCGCCGCTCGCCTCACACGTGCCGCCCCGCCCGCGCTTTGCGGCCCCCTCCGGCGGGCGCGGCTCCCCATTGGCCGGCGTGGCCGCTGCCGCGCGACAGTGCCGAAACAGCCTGCCGTAAAGCGCCGCGCGGGAGGCGGAACGGGCACGCTTTTCCCCCAGCGTCCTCGCTGCGGCTGTTGGCGGCGGTGCCGCGGCGAAGTCGCCTCCATTCGCCTCGGGATCCTCTGTAGCACTTCCCGTTTGTGTAGGCTCACCCCGGAGGGCCGCTGTGAGGAAAGGCCCCGTCTTTTTCCCCCTGCTCCCGTCTGTTGCCTTCTGCCCGCCGCGCAGCTAGGCCAGCGGGCCCGCCGCCATCTTCTCGAGCGCGGCCTGTCCCGTGCCCAGCGTAAATAGTTTTAAAAACAAGGTAACGTACCACGGCATGGATTAAGTAGCGGTGATGCTGGAGAACGCCAGGTGGAGCCGTTACTGCAAAACAATGCAGATCTGACGAGTTGCGTGAAACGTCAGCGTCGAGTGTTTTTCCACATTTCAGCTGTTTCAATAAAGTTATCACTTCGGAATGGAATAGGGATCTGTATCGATAAATATGGTGATTATTACACTTGTGTGATGATTGTAGCTGTGGCAGGAAGTTAGAGCATAGTAAATACTTCCGTAATACCACCCACAGTATATTTGACTAAAGAAGCGAGTAGCGAGAAATTTTTTGGTGGAGTGGCGCATTTTCTTCAGTACAGCTGATGGTGGTCCTGGTTTTCTTTTATTTGTCTCCTGGTAAGCACTTGGCAGTGCCTTGCAAAACACAACAGGCAGGATTATGGCATTTAGTTTTCCCACTGTTTGAAATGTTAACATCATGCCTGTCAAAATTATGTGAAAATTGCATGTTTTAAAGGGGATGGGAGAAAGAGTGTGCATTTTGAAGCTTGGCTTAAGTCGAGGGGCATAATAGCACAAGTTTGCATCCTCCCACAGCCCAAATGCTTTTGCTTCAGTGTTTGGAAGAACCTCTGTAGGTATTTGAGTTAAGTCTGTTTTTCACACTAATTACGTTTTCCATTTTTTTGGTGGTTTCTTTTCAAGAATTAAGACCACGGTCAATTAACACATTAGAAAATATATTGCTATGTTCAGCTTGATTGCTATAAAACAAATATTTCCCAGAGAATAAACCAATGAAATTTTTGAATGTCAGACAGAGATTTAAAGTCAAGACAGCTTACAGGTTCAAGTATCTACTCTTCATAAATAATTAAAGGTTCCGTAAAGATCTTCAGGTACTTTAAAACAGGCTGTAATTGTAGAAGATAGTTCTTGACCTAATCACATCTCCAAGATATTCCCCAAGCGTGTTCAGAGTCATGTATCAGCACAGCACTATTTTTTGTGTCTGTTTTATCTCTCTTCTGGACACTGTTCTAATTCCATGGAGATAAAAATTATTAAAGAAACTAAAAGATAAAAATTCCCAAAAGTGAATTTTTAATTTGTGACCAAGATATGTAATGTTGAAATTCAGTATTACCAGTCTGTCTCTCAAGTGAAAGCCTCATCTCAAGATCCAAATTTACATTCAGATTCTTCTTACTCACATGATCGTGCATTACTCCTTCAGCATGAGGTTTCCAGCTTGGTATCCCAAGGATGTTTCTGGATACCCTTGAGAATGTTCTGACAAGTTTTTTAAACAAAAAGAAGGATCATGCTCTTTGGACAGCAGAAACAAGCAGTAAGAATTGGAAGAGTAAGAAGCATGTTTCACTGTATAGTCACAGGCTGGATAAGATCACCATGAACTGTCTACTGCCTTCTCTTTTTTCACACAGTGCATCCACATCCATTCTGACTTGTCTGTGGAATATATTTGCTATAGTAGTACCAGAAGCAATGCTAGCATACTTGCACTTGTGACCAGTCCCTCATGGGGCACTTTTATGGCACTAGCTTCCAGCTCAAGGAGAGCTATGGTGAATTCAGTAGTGCTGAATGCCATACCACTTTATTTCTTAGCAGACTTTGAAGGAATAAGATCTGTGGCAAATATAAGAGGAAGTTTAAAAATGGCATGTCTCGCATTTTACGTAAAGATTCACAAAAGTGTGACAATATGTCTGCTTACCTGTCCCAGCCAAAACAAGAATCCTGTAGTGTCGGTAGTAAATAATTCAATGAATTAAAAAAAAAAAAAAATTAAAAAGGCAGTTTTTTATTCATGCATTTGTTAATAGCACATTTATCTGACCATTTTCACATCTAAAAAAATATTTTGGCTCTGTGACACTATAGATCTGGACTTTGTATTAAGGCAATTGAAGGGAAGACTGCAACAATGGAGTGCTGTCTACTGCCTTGGTCAGGACTGCTCTGCTCACTTCAGCACACCTTCTTCAACAAGACACCTGTGAGAAAAAGGGAGTGTAACCACAGGCATAACCTGACTGCTCGTACTACCAAGGGCAAGTAACTACTACAGGAGTCAGGTAAAACTCCATATGATTTCATTGTCATTTGTGAATGGTTCTGAAGGTACTTTCTCCATTGCTGAAGACAGCTACATGCACCCTGTCTAAGACTTATTACTTCATACCTTACATTGTGGAGAAGCAGACAGTTGTAAATGGGTTGGTTGTCATGCCTTTCAGTTGGTCATCTTTTTTGGAGACAGCATCGCTCTTGCACAGCCTTTCAGTTCGTTATCTCCCTCTACACTTCCTACAGAATAGAAAACCTATTTTTTAATCTTTCTTGTCACCACAATGCAGACCTCTGAGCTACAGATACAGCTAAAGCCACTTGTGTCTCTGCTGCTCCAGCTGCATTACACAAAAGATCTCTTCTCTGGGTCACTTTTCAGGTGCTGCAGGAAAGATGGTGATTAACTTAGTCAGCAACACTGGGTATACTTAGCTCTGAGTAAGTATATCTAACCCTTTAATTACAAAAAAAAAATACATAATCCTTATCCTTTTTTTTCTTTTTTTTCCCATCAGCTGATGTGTAGGCAGAACTGAGTTTTGCTGCCGAAAAGGATCCCCAAAGATCCAGAGCTAAAGACAGCCTGGAACTGGTCGCTCCTGAGTGATAAGCAATGGCGAGGCCAGTTACTCTCATTGCCACACGGGAGTTGGAAAGGGTGGTGACAGCACATAACATTTTTATGAGCAACTGTCCATTTCCTGGACTGCACCGTACCCAAGGAGGCTGCAGAGCCACAGGTGTTTCATTGCCCCCTACTGCCTACTCGCTATTTTTTTTGCCTACAGCTGCCTGCAGGCTTCTTGCGTCACGATTCTTAACTTTCTGAGTGATTTAGAATTCAGTGCAATGTTTGTTAAAAGTCATCTAAGTTGGAAAAGATGATGAGTTGCAATTGTAAAGAAATGGTGAATTCTTAGTAGCAATTACAGCATGTTACTCTGGGTTACTTGAGAATCACAAACTAATTTGCAGTTATGTTCCTTCATTTCCTCACTTAGACTGTGTGAGAAAGGACTCGACTTCCAAAGTATAGAGGCCTGGTAGAAGTGACAGAGTGAATGTAATGTAGCCACCTACTCAGAAAAATAAGAGGCCAGGCTTTCTCTGCATCTTGATACTGCTCACTTGTGTTTATTTCTGGTTAAATACACCTGCTAAGAGTTTCATCCACAGGATAACTGAATTATATTTCCCTTTTTCGAAAGTTAGCTCAGAACACTCAGGTGCAGAGTCATTTGTTCATATTTCTCAGCTCACTATTTCAAGGGCAGGTGCAGTGTGGCAAAGAACAAGATTCTTAACATTCTGAGAGAACTTCTGAGATACTGTGAAATCCAGCATTATAGGTGAATGTTGTGAGTGAAGGCTGGCCTTTTTCTCTTGTATTGTTTCCCATATAAAGATCATAAGTGCTCTTTGATCTACAGGTTTGGCAGACCAAGCCCTGCATTCTTAACAGATCTTAGGAAGACACTATTCACTTCATATTCTTTGGAAATTTCACCTGAATTCTAGCAAAACTGGATCCATGTTGCTGCTCTTAGTATGCACTTACCGGTTATCTCATATATTAGCACGGGAAGACTTGTTTTGTTGGGATTTTGGGTGGTGATGATTTATTTTAAAGAAAGTACCATGTTCAGTTATGTGCTATTTCCTGAACTCAAATGTGTTTCATATTATGTGGTACCATCCTCTTTTATTATTACTTATATGAGTGTTACTGGATTAATGTATATTTGGGGGTCTCTGTCGTGTTAGCTGTGGGATCTCTGCACAGAAAACCATCCATAAAACTAAAAAGAAGTTTCTGCTTCCCCTTGCACCACTAAAGAAGTGTTAGTTAGTGAAGTGTTAGACTAAAGATTGCTTGGGGTTTCTTCACAGGTACTCAAAAATGTTCATTGTAGACCAAATTCAAATGAAAGGCAGTGATTCAAAGTGAAAACTGAACACTGGCTGTTGTTCAGAGGCCATTAAACATAAGATTTATTATCGTAAGTGCCAGTGCTATTGAGCAATGCTTTGTTCCCAGTAGTACTGAATCATGATCCACTGGATATCTGATTACTGAGTGACCAGTTAGCTAAGGGACATCGAAAGCCTCCTGTAAATTACGCTGAAGTCACAGCAAAATCGGGCTGAAGTGTCAGTTCAATGCTGCAAATTAGGCTGTAGTCCCAGTTCAGTGTTGCAAGATGGCATGCCTGACAACTGGCCAACCTCTAGAGGGGCAGCCACTTCGAGAAAGACATTTTTATAATTCCCACTCCTTTGTCTTTGGTTTTCTTCAGGTTACGTTAGTTTCTTTTTCTTCTGTAAATATGTGCATCTGAATATCACTAAAATCAGTGTGGGTCAAACCTGGTGAGCTGAACGTGAATAGTTCGTATCAGCTATTTGATACCCTTTTGCTTCCAGCAAGAAATTAATTTTTCTGCCTGTAGTCTCCTGTTGAACTGCTGTCCTCCATTCTGCTGACTCTTCAGCTGCATCTTGACAGTGTATCTTGCCGTAGTTTTATCTCTCAGGTTGGATCAGTAGAGTTGTAAATATGTGTATTATCTATTTGAGAAGAATGAAAACCTGTATACCACAAGGCAAGACTAAAAGAAGAATAAAATGCATACCGTCTGGAGGTTTGTTCTCCAACCTCTAAATGCCTGCCCGCCCTTTTTTTTTCTTCTTTGCATCTTGAGAAAAAAAGCATAAATTGTAGAAACTTAGCTAAGCAAATTAACACCAATTCCATTGTGTTTCACTGCACTTAGATCCAGATGCATCAAGATTGCTTTTGGATGTCATAGTTGTCATAAGTATTTTAAAGAGCACTATCACAAAGATTTCTGTGGGTCTAGTGCACACAATATGCAGTAAATCACTACTTCTCTTAGCAACCACCAGAATAATAGTAACCACATTGAATTCCTATACTATTCCTAAGGACGGAGTATTCTAATCATCAGTTCAGATGGGAGAACTCACATAGATAGACATTCAAAATGAAAGTCATTACTACTGAAAATGCAATTTATCATGAATCACTATGTGTATATGACTGCTTACAAAACTTTAAATGCATCTCTCTGGGGTGAAGGTAAAAGAAAATAACCATATGCAATTGTTGAAAAATAAGCTGCTGAAAGCATTTCTTACTGCTGTAATTTCTTGAAGATGAACCTTCTAAATGACCATGGATCCAACCAAGCATGAAAATTTATAGCTCCTTAATATGATACTCAGTGTCTTTCCTATTGTGCTTTTTGAGTCTGTGGGATGCAAGACAATATGTAGTTTTTCAACAGGATTAATATAGCCTCTTCAACTATAAATGAGGAAACGCTGTATTTCATAATATGGTCAAATCTGTTCAAGAGTCTGCGTTGTAAAACTACATCATCACTGTTTGCTCCAGCATCCCCACAGTTCTGCTTTACTTTCCCTACATTCTCTAGCATTCATTAATCTTACCTTGTTGCCTTTATAAAAAATCGAAACAAAACAACGTCATTTGTATCAATAAAATGTTTTCATTGACATGTTGTTTCAAAAAATACTTTACAAATATATTCTCATATTTATACCCAGAAAGTCCTGTGAGGTGAAAACAGTACATTGTAGTCCTTGAAGGCAGGCTCTTGCATACTTCAAAAACACCAACGCTTTGAAGCAGGAAAGAGGAAAATGTTAAATGATAAAGAAATGAAGACAGTCACAGGACCGTATTTCAGGCTGCAACTGGTACAGTTGCCAATGTCGATCTTCTCTTCAGTTTTAGCATGCAATCTGGAATAAAGTGAATTCCTGAAGTAGAGAGAAATACAAATACCAGTCCTGGATCACCCAGATCACTTCAGAGTAGCAATTACAGTGAAATAATCTTTGTACTTGTTAGCATATAAGGCAATAATCTTTTCTATACATAGTGAAGGTGCAGTTATTAGATTCATACACCTTTTATTCTAGAATTAAATATAGATACACAACCTGACACTGCTGTCTGCTGCTGCTGTTTTTCCTCCCCTTTATTTCCTTTCTTCCTTAAAAAGAATTGAAGTTGCCACATTAAATTCACAATGTAAAGTTTTTGCCTGTAGAAAACAGAAGTCTTTGATATATACTTTTTGGAAGAGGTTTTCCACTGAAATGTGAGACCCAGCTGAATTCAGATTCAGATTCCATGTACTGCTTTCGTAATTGCAGAGGAAAACTTGCCAAACTCTAGAAAACTCTGAACTACAGCTGCCTGGTATTTGGACATTCCTGGATTTGTTTCCTTCTCTCACATAAGCATAAAACCACCAGCCACTGTACAGATTAAATTTAGGAAGGATAGATACCCAACCATCAGACATTGCATCAGAAATCTCATTACACTGCTTGTAGAGGTTAGAATGATAATTTCTGTTATCATTCTGAAGCAGCAGCTCACATTCAATATTATTTTTTTAATATATATTATATATTTGTGTAGCAAAAAAGTCTTTTATTGTGCAAACTACATTTTTATACTAGAAGTCTGTATTAAATGCTACTGGAAATAAGAAGGCAATAATTCTCTGACGCTAACTTCAGTGGTTTCATGGCCTCAGCCATGAAGCTCATGTTACTCTTAGAGGTTTCACAATTTTAGGGACTACTTTCCATTATCTCAGAACTTGTCTTTAAATAGCCGCAATTGTCTGTTGACTTGAAGAAAAAAACCTCTGAAACTACAGCTATTTCTGAATTACTCCCAGCAGAGGTCCTTAGCTGGTCTTCTGATCAAATGCAGCATTTACCATCCTGAGAGAAGGGTCCGCTTTCATGGGGCTTTTCCTACAAACCAGCCTTCCAACAGCGTGTGGAAGGCTAAAGACTGATTATATCTTGCTAGAGGTATCACTGCAGTTACAATTTTTGGTAGGAAAATGATGTCTATGTTTCTGATTTGACTCCAGCTCATTAATTCAGCCTAAGGCATATACTTTGAATGACAGAAACACGTTCTACAGAAGTCAGTATGTGCTCTTTATGGATAACATTGTCTGGAGAGAGATCTCATTAAAATCTGTACTGGAACTCTACAGTCCTCCTCATTTGCTAGGCACACAAGCCAAAAATACATCTTATATAGCTTGGACTATCAATACTTCTCACAGAGCTACAGAAAAAGTGTCACACATATCCTATCTTACAGTTTTATATCACTCTATGCTGGGAGTAATTTACAAATGTGTCCAGTTACACTTCTGTAGGCACAGAGAAATCTCAGAACATCTACAAAGAATATGCAAGGTGACTTCAGGGTCATGTCTCAAAATGAACAAAATTAATGAGTCCACTGAGAGAAACCAGAAGTATTTAACACACTGCCCTGGTGAGCTAGAATATTAACACCAAACATTGAAATAAGTGCTGAATGTTTAAAGCATGGACACTACATACTGCTCAAAGATCTTTTGATATGTTACATATATAAACATGAGGTAGGTTTTGTTCAATAACCTAGAATATTGGTAAGAATATTAAAAGCAAGACGAGAAGCAATGTGAGCTTACTGTAAAATAGAAATAAAAACAAACACAGAGAAATAGTTCTTGTTTTACACCAAATGAACTTCCTGGAATAAAACTGAATCTGCTGCAATTCAAGTCTGTAAATGTGAGCGCAGGCTAAATTTCAATTAAAAAAAAAAAAATAGGATGGAACCACAATATCCCCTTCTCATGTGACTCGCATATGGTTACAGATATGTACAGTTGCAAATTGATTTTACAAGCACCAGTAAGCCTACTAAGAATTGAACTCATTTCAGTCTCACTCAGCTCGGTGAGAATCTGACGTCTGTTTTCAGGTGCCATATTACAGCATGTTCTAGGCATACCTAGAAGTGGATGAAAGAATAAAATAGTTATAATAAAATACACAATTCTTTGATAGCTTACAGCACTAGCTGAACTAAGCAAGCTTAATAAATTTTCATATAGCTTTTCTTTCACTCTGGAGTAAAATCTTTTTACAGCTTTTTGATATTTAATAAGGACTATTATGAAATTGAAAGCATTGTAAGCAAAACACTTAGCCAGTGTATGTCAGATAAGTCTCATTGGAATAAAGCTAGGAAATCGGTCCCCTATGATGTTACTGGATTTATTAAATGCAGCGTGATTTCGAATTTAAATTGTAAGTCTTTATATCTAGATTTACAGCTGTGCAAGCAAGTGTAAAATGCTACCAAATCCACTGTAAGTTATTTTACAAGGGCAGAGGCCTTATTTTGCTCTTATGTACAGCAGCGCGGGCCATTGCCTTCACAGAAATGAAAGGCTTCCCAGTCCAGTCTTTTATTTTTACCTTATGCTATAGAACTAGTAGGGTGTTGTTTTAAATGAGTGAAAAATGTCTAGAATTTCCTCTTCCCTACTATCCATACCTGTGGTACAGAGATAAATATTTGTATCAGGGACACTATGAAGCAGTGAAGAGAAGAGCGCTAGGCTGTATGTGTTGGTATAAGGTCCCATCATGCACAGTAATTTGCATGTCCTACTTTAAAACCTGGATTATATTTTAATTTTTTAAAAACCTTACGAATGCTTTGAAAGTTTCCTCATGTTTATAAATAAGCATTTTTCTTTTGGGAAGTCTTCTTTGCCTTTGTTTTTTCAACTTTTTCAGAATTCTGGTAATTGCTATGGGAGGGCAGGGGGAGAATGGAGAAGGATCAATAAACAAAAAAACCCTAACAGAGCCTCATAGGGGAAGCCTGTTAAATAAGGTTAGTGTGTTGTCACAGGATTTCACAACCAAGAATAAATGTATGAAGGAACAGCAGTCTAAAGTATTGAACTCGGTATGGTTAATTGGCTAGCAACCATGAAATCACACAGTGGCATTTTTGCATTCAATTCTCAGACTAGAATACTGCTCCATATAACTTAAAAGTACTTCTATATGTAACACACAACTTGATCATTTCCCCCCCCGCGTTCTTGCGTATGAGTGATAGCAGTCTGAAAGTGATTTCTACATTTTATGTAAGTTAAAAACTCTTAACAAAAGCTTATTTTGCTTCCGAATTAGTAGATTGTATTATCTTTGAAAAGTCACTCACACGCAATGGGTGCTAAATATGGAGATTTTAGAAGACCGGTAAACTTACTAATGATCTTCTTCTCAAAAAGCTTTTAGATTTGAAAATGGTATCAGCCAAACCAAAAACATAAGCAAGCTAGACACTGCCCATGTCATAGGTCAAATCTGAGGAAATTAATCTTTTCCAGTGCATGATTTTACTTTTAGTTATGTCAAGTCTTCCGTGAACAGTCTTTATTACAAAGGCATTTTCACAAATGTAATCAAAGGGGCCCTACTCTAAAGAGAAAATGACTGATGTGCCACACATTTGATGTACAGATGAAAATTAATTAATCTTCATCAGACACAATGGATATTTTGTTTTATAGGGTTACTGTGGAATTGTCATATAGGTCTGAGTCAAAAAAATAGGAAATGGAAAACACATAATGAAGGAGAGAAGCATTTTCCATGTGTATATCTGCAAAAAAATCAATTCCACCAGCTGTATTTGCCTATTTTTATGCCAAATACAGCATCAAAATGAGAATAGAACACAGCCGCACTGTTTTTCTCAAAAATCTTTTTTTCTTTTGGAATAATTCGTGGCTCCTTCCTCCTGCTTGTTTTGATCAGTAAATGACAGCTTTTCCCAAAATATGGTGCTGTAGCAACAGCTAATGAAGGTCCCTGCTAGGTTGGAAAGGACTGGAGCAGGTAGATTTTTTTTCTTCCCCTCATGTTTAGTACAGAGAGGAAAGGTCCTTCATGTCAAATTGTAATATGAACTTATGTACTTAGCGGAGTGCGTCTTGGCATATCGTCACAATATGGCATATGTCACAATGGTGCACACCACACAACGGGAAATAGCAAAAGATTTTAAGTATACATTAGTTCAAGTAAGTAAATGTCTACTATTTTTTCACAGCACTAAATCATTGCAGATCTTAAATAAAGCTTTTTTCTTTTGCTTTTTGTCACACAGACCAAGTAGAATATTGGCTTATGCAAGTAACTACTGCTAATACAAAACAATGATGCCCTCATACTTGTAGAAATAAAATAAACTGTAAGAGGTCAGAAACTTGTTCTACCAAAGTAGGTGTGCTTTGCTTCCTGTAATACAATTTGTTACCACTCTACAATGGTATATTTTAGTCAAAAGCATTTCTTACCTAAAAAATGGATTCTTTAAATCAAGAATGTTACCAGATTTAAATCCTGTCTGGTCCACCATAGCCACAATCTGAATATCATAACTTTGCCTGCATTGGAAAGAGAAGTATGAAAAAGAGGTAATGAAACTAAAATGCCTGTAACATCCTGAGTGAAAAAAACACCAGTGTAGTTGCTGTCTGAATAATAACCACTTAGTCATCAAAGGAAATTCATTTGCAGTGGTGTCAGTGGTATCAGTGCAAGGGCGTGATTATTTAATCATCTCTAAAGAAGTAACATTTAAAAGATGCTTAAGTAAGAGTCTGCATCTGAAAACATAATTTTGCACTGATAGTATTCAGTAGTGAAAGGTCTTTTTCCCCCTCTCTGTCAGAAATACTATAAAATTCAACATTAGCAAGTACAATCCGATGATTATTTCATGATCAAAAATATCTAACTGGCCAAACAGCATTAGGTACGCTGTGGTCATAATCCTGGATTTCACCAGGAAGGGTATTTTTCACAGGACTTTTGGCAAGAAACAAAGCTTACACAGAAAAGTAAAGAGGACCAACCGAGGGCATACCAAAATGCCAAAGCTGACCAAAGCTGGTCCTCCTGCACAGACCAGCAACTGCTGAATTAGACAGAAGTGCTACATTGATCCCAAAAGCAGATGAGCTTTGTGTCAGGACTCGGTGCTAACACATGGTTAAAGTCTTTCTCATTCTCAGTGTGGCAAGGTCACTAGCTCAGGCAGCCATGCTCCATTGTAGATAATGCCTTATGTACTGACATATTTACAGCAGTGGCTGTGTGCATGCTTTATGGCACATAGTGTTTCTTTTGTATATTAAAATATGAATACATTTTACATTTGAAAGAGACATATCAAGATCTGTGTTATTTATTTTCTCCGTGAAGAGTTTCTAAGCAGAAGATCTGGAAATTTGACAAATCACAAATCAAGTATTCATTGCTGATGTAATTAAAGAGCCCTGGAAACACTACTGACAGCTTTGATGTCACTCCAATCAGCTGACATGACAGCATGTCTCCCCTCTCCCCACAAAAAAAAGAAAGAAAAAAAAAAGATTCACCTTCCTGCACAGAGGAGGCTTTGTTTTCTGTTAAAACTATACATAAACATAAGCAAACCAGGCTGCAACTTGTGTGACCCCGTCACCTGGGGGTTGTTTTCAAAGCAAAGCATAGGAGTGGAGTTACCAAACACTGGACTGACAGCAGGAACAGCAGAGAAGTCTGGTGAGGACATATGCCCTTCCAACAGCAGCCATCTCCACTAGCCTCAGTGGAAGGACAAACAACAGGTGAAAAGCACTGTTCTTAAACAGGGGAGCATGTCCATACGGAATTTTTTTCAGAATTAAAAATGTAATGGATTTGGGATCAACCCTGCTTCTCCTTGTCTCTGCACAGGACTTGCTGAGAGACAGGGGATGTTGGGCCTTCAGGCAGACAACCAGGCTGCTGATGAAGACATGGCCAGAGGTTACACTATCAGAACAAGGTGTGTATAATGACTGGCCGTGACCTGAGAAAACGGCTGTGTTTGAAAGCCAGTGGAGCGGAAAGCTGAAAAAAGCTGCAAGTACCACTGTGAGGGACGGCAGGATGTGACAGGTGGTTAAGGAGAAGGTATGTGAGAAGGAACATCAGAGGTAACTGGAGTGGAACGTGGAGACCTTTTGGTGAGCAGTCTCACAATGTTCACCTTGTGAGACTACATAACTGTATCAGTGATACCATATACATTGGTAATAGCACCAGAAATAAATGTGGGTACAAACATACCCAAAATTAACTGGTGTCTTCTGGGTACCTCTAACAAGAACAGCCACAGTACAAAATCTGCTTGGGAAGCTTTTACACTTACCGCTTATTGGCAACAAATAAGACTTTCCCTGAGAGAGTTTCCCCCTCTTTAGCAAAGAGGGGTGTCTGAAGAAGGCAGCGTACTTGATACCAGTGAGTGAGAGGTTCTGTCGGTGCAGTGGACAACCAAACAGTTACCCTAAAATAAACAGAAAAACTATCTAGACTTTCTTTCCTGTCTTCTCCTTTCAGAAACAATGTTAAGTTGTTACACCTTTATGTACGTGAGGCCTCAACTGCTTACAATGAACTTTAAACTGTCTTCAAGTAAACTGGGAGAGTGATTCTACCCTATGTTGGGAAATCAATACATTATGCCTCATTTTCTTTCTTTATTTATACTGTGCCTGTCCCCACCAGATCTTTATGCCTAATTCAATTATGGAGATTCAAAAAACAGACTCTTCAGACTCCCATTTTCTCTTCTTTTCACACGGCCAGGACAGAGAATACTAATTTCTCTCCTCTCTTGCCACTCAGACAATTTCAATAAATTACAAGAAATTAAGGTTTGTCCCAAACGTGGCAATGCGATTCTTCACAATGGTACTTTCGTCCTCAAACAACGCTCCCCAAGAAGGTCGTGTACCTAATTTTCACTTGCAAGAGATATTTCAATATTATATTGAAAGGGGTTGTAGGTGCAAAGAAACAGATAACACAGGTAATACCACAAGCCCAATACACTGAGATTTCAAGTGCTAAGACAAAGAACTTCTGGAGTTGTAGAAATGTGAAAGAGATGCTGATTAAGCAATTGCCTACTCCAAAATGGAGGCCCTCTCAGTGGAGGATTTCAGTCAATTCCTGCAAGTCTGCAATTTTCTGTACTGTTTTAACTGATGTGGAGTTTCTGATTCCTTTTTTAAGATAAAAAGTTTTACTATCGGCTGTTAAAGTAAATACAAATGCACATATGCCTGTTTTCTTTTAATGGATATACTATTCTGAATTCTTGACAATCTTCACTTCAAAGCCTAATAAAAGGAATTTATCAACACAAATAAATAGAAGTGCACTTTACAATTTATTGAAAAAAATCACCTCTTCTAAAACTAGATCAACTTAACTGGGAAATCAACAAACCTTATCTAAGAGCTAAATACAGATAGCTGAAATCTATGTATTGACTACCTGAGCAAATTTATCTAATTTTCGCCTACTTACTATACCAGATGAATGTCCCCATTTTGAAATAAATGCCTGGTGCTGCAGTGGAAAATTTTCCCAAGCCAAATTTTCTCTATTTGCATTTTGTTAGTTGGAACTTGCAACCTGCTCTCCTTTTTTTGCCCACAAACAAGACCAGCCCAAATGAGAAAATCCAGCTTATGTTCAAATGCTGCTGCTTTACTTAAAATGTAAACCAGAAAGGTCTATAATATTACAAAGAATCAGTATGGTGTGGAACAGTGCATTTTGACCCTCAACAATTACAAACTAGGTCACCACCAAATAAAGGTCTAATTCTGGCACACTTTGTATGAAAGAAGCAATTTTTCCCCCTGTAGTTAGTATTCCATAGGAAGAAGGAAAAAGTACTTACAGTGATCCTACAAATGCCACATCAAACCAGAAGGCCAGGCCATGGATTAGTCCAGACTGCATCATTTGGAAAACAAAAGGGATTTCCACTCTGCAGGAAAAAAACAATACACTGCCAAAGTAATTTCCAAAAAGTACTGGAAATTCCACCAGAAACCTACCTTGTACTAATTTATGAATTTCCATTCTTATTCATCAGGTTATGTCACATTTTTTCCATATATTTAATGGCACTGATCTAAGTGTTAAGGTTTTTGTGTGCCTTATTTGATAGAAGAATCAAATGTGCCACTACACACGTGTTACTGCATCATTTGAGATGCAACACTGAGACTGTTATAAATATAGGGATTCAGTCTTTCCAGTGGAAAATTTCCCATTGCATTGAAGGACGTGGATTTAGTTTAAATACTATTTTGAACAGGTAAATGTTCTACTACAAATTTGATAAACACAACTACTGGAATCAGAAGGAAAAACTGACCTGCTTGGGCAAGGGCTGGAATATTTTCCCTTCCAAAATAACTATTACTGGGCTACGTAGTTGAACCCAAATCTCACCCACTCTTGCAGAAACATATCATAGAACTAGGATTCAGGTATGAACATGTTATTTCTGAGAACCACTGCAGGAAGTCAGCCCTAGCCAACTGAAACTGGAAAGCAATTCTCCAGCTGCTTCCCCCCTCTTAGAGCAATTCTTCTCTCTCACTAGACCACGTCACTTATACAATTAGTTGTGAGTCATGTTGAAACAACAAGGGTTCAGAGCTTCAAAGACAGTCTGTGATATTTTCCCCTTATGACAGTGTCTTGCAAGGACTTGAAGTACTCCTTCAAGTTCTCCCATATGGTAGATTTTATTTCACAGACGTGCTGAGAAGGAGGCTTCTCTGCTGTCACTCTAGGACACAACGGATGCAGGTTGTTTTATATATAAGATTTTCCAACTAAAGATTTGAAGGAGCTCTGGAGGGAAGTAATGAAGTACAGCTGACTCCTGTTAGACTGGAAAATGTTTAAAAAAAAGAGATACACAAGAGTTCAGCAAGGCAGCTTGTGATGACACCATTTGACAAGGTCTTTTAGGATGTCTACACATAAAACCAAAAATTGCCTTGTAACTAGAATTAAATGTGTCCCAACATATAATGCTAAGAAGTAAGCAATGTCCTCCGGAGCCTCTTTTATCCCTTTCAGTAGGAAAATCTTGTGAACTGATCTGTCTCTCGTGCTTTGCAGGCTCACGAACAAGCTTCTCTGCTAATACAAGACAGATCATCATGCAGATGAACGCTCTGGTCCATTGGGAGTGGTGTACTGATCGTTCCGTCCTGCCACCTTCTCTCCCCCACGTCCACCACCAAAGTTCCCTCTGCCTCTGAGCACCAACGATCAACAGCCAGGTACAAAAATGAAAGATGAAGAGTTGGTTGCTGGCGTCTGCTGACCTGTGCAAATCTTCCTCAGCAGCTTCCATGAAGTTAACAGTGTACTTCACTGTCCGTGCCATCAGAATTCTCACATCAAAAGTATCCTATGGAGGTAAAAAAAAAAAAAAGAAAAAGAAAAAAAAAGGAGTTACAAGTGTTACCATTCTGTCTTGTCAGGGTATAAACTTGTTTTCTGTTAAAAAAAAATAGGAAAGAAGATGAAAATCAACCTTCACCCGAATAAACTGATTTTAAATATTTATTTTTTTTAGCATCCCTTAGAACACTGTTAGATTTTGCAATATTATCAGGATTTAATATATTTTATAGCTTACATATATATCAAAGTCTGCTTATTTCAACCTAGAAACAAGAAAATCTGTCCAGAAATTGATCACTTGTAAAAAAAAAAGGGGGGGGAGGGGGCGCATTTGGCTGGTTTATTGAGGGTTGTTTTTTTTTTTTAAACTACACACATTTTAATGTGCTTTTCTGCATTGCATAGTTGGGTAAGCTGAACTAAAACAGTACGGAAATACTTGAAAATTAAATTATGAAGTATAGGAAGCAAAATTACTTAATACAGGTTACTCTACTGAAAAACGTTGGGAGTGGTCAGTCCACAAATGAAAACTTTTCCCTTCATTTTTCTTTTTTTTTAATCACATGTACTAATCTGAATCTCCCATATTCTTTCAGAAGTAAAGCAAACTCTTAACGTAAAGGCTTATGTCACATCCCCCGCAGTGAATCCATCTAAGAACTAGAATCTGTCTGTAGTGTAAGGGGAAGCCAAGGAGATAGGCATTCTTTAGAAATAAATAACAATTTAATGTGGCTTTTATTAGGCAATGCATTTCTGATCCTCAAGGGAGGAGGAATCTCCACCGAAAAATCAAAGCCAAACACATACACCATACAGGATGCAAGTATGTACCACAGTCCTACAGATTACTCCATTCTCAAACTGAAAGCCAAAGAGCCAGCACTGAGAATGACCATGCTGTAGTTAAAGATATGGCTGAATGAAATGGACAAATGAAGAGTTTTCTTATATCCATCTCAAGTACTAAAAGCAGTGAAGTGCAGAAGGTCACATCAGTAATCTGACGGTCTTTCCAGACTTCTGGACATGTTTTAGGGTCTCCATGTGACAGCGGCTACACTGCTGTCGCTACTTAAAGCAGTTCACCTAAAGCTGGCCAAGATTCGTTGCAGGCAAATTTCTGAGAGCGAATCTTTTCATTGCACCTACATTGAAGCTTTACACTGGGGCAGGGGGTGGCGGGTGGGGATTGATTAGGTTCTTTCCCCAGAGAGGTGAGAAGGATTTCTCCGACATTCTTTCTAACTAGGTAACACCTTGACTTTTACTAAAAAGAAAGAAGGAGAACAGCAGGTGCTAGATCCGAGTTAGCAATAAAATGAGGCTATTTCCATACTAAAAAATGGTTGTTTCCTAATATAGAAACATGTTTGTTTGGCTGCTTTCTCTTTTCCTTTAATTTGTAAATCAAAGATGGGAAGGGAAAAATCAAGGTCAAGTCATTTTTTTAAGAGACTGGAAACACTGAGGGAGGGTAGCTGCATGTTACGTAGACAGTTGCTCACATGCTGTGTCTTCCTAATGTGTGCGTATCTCTAGACATCTGTTATTCATAGCAAAACCAGGAATATTACATTTAGTAGTAAACCTTTGACAGCAGCTCTGTTTGCAGAGTTATTTCCTGGCTCTCAACAGCCACAGAACTCTATTAAACAAGGAGGCTACTGTACCTCTGGGATTTTGTGGAGGGGATGAGATAGGGAGGGGGAAAACCACAAAAAATAACCCCCAGACATACAAACTTACCACAATAGGTTGTCGGAAATACTCATCCACAGCTGCACTGCGCAGACTGGACAGGTTGACCCCATAAAAGCATTCTTGGTACCTAAAACAAAAAAAGTTTAGGGAAAAATTATTTTTTTTTTTCTGGGTTCCAACCAGACCCAGGCACAATAACTGCAAATGGCAGGAGAAGTGTGGCTCCTCTTTCCCTTTCTCTCATCTGCCAAGAGAACAAATTGCAGCCCTCCTTAGCTAACTCTACCTTTCCCACAGACATCCTATACAGCTCTGAGGTGACAAGGTCCCCTCTAACTGACATACGAACACGTTTCACGCTATGCTTCTGAAAGAACCCACGCAACAAGCAGAGAATAGGGAGAAGGGCTGAGGCACTCTTAAGGTATTTTGTAATCTTGAGCTATTCCAGAATTAGGGGTGGACCTTGTATAAATCAAAATAGTGATGAGGTCTTTTCAGATCTCAACAGGTCTGTTCAGACTACAGGTCAGTTCCTTTTTCTTGACATTAAAAAGGAAAATAAAGGTCATCCTATACCAACTGAACAGGGGGGAAAAACAGTATTTTTATCTTACCAATTTATGCAAATGTGCATTTAATATGTATTCAGACTATTTCCAGTATGAAATTTGAAATGAAAATATACATGCTTGCAGTAATCTTCCTCCTGCGTATAACCCTCTTATCAAGTCATTGAAAAGTTTAATAGGTATCTTTACTTCCAGATAATATAAACAAAAGGGGGTGGAAAGCGGAAACAGCAAGGGAGCTCAACTCCATGTGATGGAAGTGTCATCCAGATACAAAACCTTGGTCAAGTCTTCAGAAGCACTTTTCCCTTTTTAAGGGAAACTTTCAGTGTTTGTCCTCATTGTTACAACATCCTTCAACTCCTAAACTATCATAACTTTTTTCGAAGTGTTAGTTAGCCTGAGTTAGTCTAAACCAATCTGGCGATATCCCTTTAATACTGATAAATTCTGCATTACGAGTTCTATGCTAATTGCATAAAGGGAAGATGCCCAGATGACTGTATGCCTTGAAGGTATCTGAGAAGATATCTTAAGGAAAGAATTCAAATAAGCACAACAGAGGAAATCAGCTGACGTCAGTAAGTGCAAGTCATCTTTTACCCTTTTCCATATGTTTTCTGTACTGTATAATTGAGTTGTTTATTTATCACTGATGAGAAACACTGAAAAAATACACACTGTTTTTAACCACTTGCTGCATATTTATGCTTTGTATCTTTCTATCTTCGCAAGGTTTTCACCAACAAAGAGAGCAGTCTGCTCTTTTATGGTAGACTGTACATTGGCACACTTTTAGGAATCATTACTAGTAAATACAAATTAATATGCAACTCTGAAGCTCAACAGTAAGCCACTCTATAGGCCTGAAGAGAAACAAAACATACTCACACAGTCTCATAATTGTTATTACTGTACAGATCCAAGACAATAATTCCAAGTGCATGAGAAACATGTAGCCTTTCCTTTGTAGAGAAACAGGCTATACTATCTGCTGCATTTAATGTTAGAACACACACAGCATGATTTTTGCATAGGACTTTGATGGGTTTTAAAGTCCTGGTGCCTTTACCAGATGAAAGTTCAAACTGCAAATTTAGGTATTTCTTTCAGTCTTTTGCACAAGTACTATCATCCAACTGGATCCAAAACTATATTCAAGCTCTAAGGCCCAGGATATAGATTTAGCTAAATAGGAAAGCATTTATTACACACAAAACACATCTTCTGTTCTGAGTAACAAAGCTGGTCAATGAATGAAAACTGTTCCTGAGGCCTGGAATCTGACACTTATCAAATCACGGGCTGTGGCCGACTACTTCCTGATGGTTTACTTCAAATGCCCAAGAAAGCCCTGAGAAAGTGCTTTGTCTGAAATAGGGCTTTTATAGCTCCAGACTTATCAGGATAGACAGAACTTTTAATAATAAGAACATGAATGTCCTAGAGCGGTGCAGAAGCAGAACTACTGCACGCTCACTCGGGAAACTTGGATCCTACATTTGGTTGAAGACATGAGACGCGCTCGCCGAGGAGACCAGCTCCAGTGCAGGTCAGTCCGCACCGGGGAAGGGAATCGCGTCAAAAAAGGGTCGGCTAGGGGCTCGTTTTTAAGGCTTTTTAAAGCCAGGAAAAGCGGCTAGCCCGGGCCGGCAGCCGGCACCTCCGGGGGGCGGAGGCAGCTGAGGAGCCGAGGGCGGAGCCACCACCCCCGGCGGCAGGTGTGAACGAGCAGGGGGTGAGACCGCCCTCCCCCCTCATAAAAGAAGCCCCTCGGGAGCGCAGCGACGTGGTCGCTGGGCATTGAGCAAACAAGCAGCGGGTGGGCGTTCCCTGGGTGTCACCCGCGGAACCATCCGGGAGCATCAGGACAAGGGTGGGCTTCCTGGGCTGGAGAAACGGGCAGCCAAACACGGCGTGACACACCAGTCCAGTCACAGCCGTCTGCGCGGCAGTTCGCGCAGGACAGCGCTGAAAGACTGCCAACCCGGCCAGGCAGCGATGGTAACTACTCGCAAGAAGACCGTGGCATCCATGAGCTCCACACCCACCAGGTCTGATGCAGCCTCTCCGACGGAGCTCCTGTGGGAACGTGCTGCCACACAGACACCAGGCTGTAGGGTGTGCCCTGCTCTTGTGCCGGTGTCGGATGGCAGTGATGGGCACGCCTGTGGGAGATGTGCCCAGGTAGAGGATCTCCTCTGACTAGTCATGGAGCTCAGGGAGGAGGTAAGTAGGTTGAGGAGCATCAGGGAATGCGAGAGGGAGACAGATACTTGGAGTAGAATCCTGCATCCCACGACAGAAACCCAGCAGGCAGACAGAACCCCTGCAACAGAGAACTCCCTGTCCTCTGGCACCTCAACTGAAGGTGGTGACCTGGAGGACAGGGGGCAATGGCAGGAATTTCCTGCATGGCGCAACAGGTGCCGCACTCAAGACAGCCTGGCGACTACCCCATCTTCCAGGTGCTATTATGGAACAGGTACAGTGCTCTGCAGAGGAACCTGGATGATGATGAGCACAATAGTTCTCCTACCTTGGAGGCATCAGCGAGGTCTAGTCAGACCTCTCCCTGCATCAAAACCTCTGCGGTAAAGAAGAAAAGATGGGTCCTTGTCATAGGTGACTCCCTACTGAAGGGAGCGGAAGGCCCAATATGCAGGCTGGACCCAGTACATAGGGAGGTCTGCTGCTTCCCTGGGGCACAGGTCAAGGATGTGAAGAGGATGCTTCCTTCCCTGGTACGGCCCTCAGACTACTACCCACTTTTGCTCTTTCAGGTAGGCAGCGACGAGGTAACAAAAAGAAGTCCAAGGGCAATGAAGAAAGATTTCAAGACCTTGGGACAGCCGGTCAAGGGATCAGGAGCACAAGTTGTGTTCTATTCTATCCCCCCAGTTGCGGGGAACGATGAGGGGGAAAATAGGAGGAGGCAGCAGATCAATGCCTCCTGGTGGAGGGAGGTCATCCTCCCCCTCTACTCTGCCCTGGTGAGGCCGCACCTGGAGTACTGTGTCCAGTTCTGGGCTCCCCGGTTCAAGAGGGACAGGGAACTGCTGGAGAGGGTGCAGCAAAGGGCTACAAAGATGATTAGGGGACTGGAGCACCTCTCTTATGAGGAAAGGCTGAGGGATTTGGGTGTCTCCAGTCTGCAAAAAAGACAGCTGAGCAGGGACCTTATCAACACTTCTAAATACTTCAAGGGTGGGTGTCAGGAGGATGGGGCCAGGCTCTTTTCAGTGGTGCCCGGGGACAGGACAAGAGGTAATGGGCAGAAACTTGAACGTAGGAAGTTCCACCTAAACATGAGGAGGAACTTCTTTACTTTGAGGGTGGCAAAGCACAGGAACAGGCTGCCCAGGGAGGCGGTGGAGTCTCCGTCTCTGGAGACATGCAAAACCCGTCTGGACGCGATCCTGTGCAACCTGCTCTAGGTGACCCTGCTCTGGCAGGGGGGTTGGACTAGATGATCTCCAGACGTCCCTTCCAACCCTATGATTCTATGATTTGTTGGTTCTTAGAGCACTCAGTAACCTCAGAAGTATTTAATTCTCTAGAACAATCAATGTCCTGGGCACCCATACAAAACTACAACTATGTGGAATGATAGGAGGACTGATACTATAGCCCTCTGCTCTGGGGACATCTCAAGACAGCAATAAACTATATTGTAAGCACACAAACTATTTTGTCTAGGAATATATCAGACAGAACCTGATATACAAGGAGTATCATCAAGGGTAATTGTGTGACATTTCATGAGAATGTTTCAACCAAACTAACCCCAGAAAACATTAAAAGTAGGTAATAAAAAGATCTGTCAAAAACGGGAGACATCCTTTTGCAAAGATGGGTAGAGGAAAGACTGCAGTATGTTGCGACTTAGATACCAACCTGATAACTAACATAATTACAAAGTATTACTACAGCCTGTGATAATAATGTCAATGACAAAACCACTCGGTGCAAAGAGAAATTAGTTACTAAAGCAGACTTGAAACGTCTGATTTTCCCCTTTATGCAATTCTCTGGAAGCCTTGCAGTAGTTGATAGATAATTCAGCTTATTAAATGTAGGCATGTAGAATAACTGGAATCAAATCATGACAGGTAGGTACAGGTGAAGTTCTCTTTCTTTTTTTTTTTTTTGTTTTGAATGCAGATGGTGTATTTATGTTAACAAACTATAAGAAACTAATCTAGCTGGACCATTTAGTCTCAACTGTACAATTCTTAAACAAGAAAAGGCAGCAGAATTTTTCCCACCACCAATAACATCACCATATATGTCAGTGTTCATCGATGTACACACACATGCACTGTATCTACCCCCCAGGTATTCCACAGAGATCTTACATTTATTACAAATGAAGCTTCCCAAGCAGTCTGAAATTAAATGCTTTCATTGTGGCACTAACATCCAGTCCTGTATAGACCTGGAAAAAAAAGCTATATTTCTGCTTCAAACTACTAAGTATATATCTATTTTCTTTATTAAGTGATGAAAAATCTGCATTGTGGTACAACATTGTGCTTCAGTCTTGTAATTTATGTATCATTGATGTGTCATATATATAAACAAAAATAACAGGATCTTTGGGAAGAGGGTCCTGAATGACAGCTGAGATGTAAAAACTCATCAGAAGTTACTTCTACCTTCTTTTCTCAGTCTCTTAGCATAGAAAAATACTGTTGCAGTTTTTGTGATCATAAATATGCAACGCAAACATTTCATAACTGGCTCAACCTACACAGTGAGACAAAAGACCACAAACTGGCTGTATAAAGTAACATTGCCAGACAAAAGTTTCAGCATGTAAATCACTCAAATTTCTCTCACTCCTTTAATCACTGT
The DNA here is from genome assembly GCF_964199755.1 of Larus michahellis. NCBI lineage: Eukaryota > Metazoa > Chordata > Aves > Charadriiformes > Laridae > Larus > Larus michahellis. The sequence goes on from NC_133930.1 coordinate 30,027,186, forward strand.
AGAAATAGGAAGATTTTGTCACAGCTCTACTTCAGGGATAGCCAGAAGAAACCTTCTAAGTAGGAGCAGTTGTACTGTAACTTAGGCATGGAAGAAAATATTGTCTTTAACCTGTGAAACCAACCAATAGGTTTGATGAAGACCACTTCATGTTCACATTCCACATTGCAAACTGAAAGAACTGTTAAGAGGCTGCATTTATCATCTTCCAGAAGATTTAAAAATAAGTTAACCCCAGAATTCCACAGTACCTTTTATCCAAAACCTTTAAATAATAATCTCTAAATGGCCAATTTCTAAATTAACAGATCTGTATCACATGAAGGACTGGAGATGTTTAAAAATAAACCTGCCGTTTGCTGAAATGGAATCATCTCAATTTCTCCTCATTAGAATATTGGTGTAAATTTTCCCTCCTATATAGAGCACAGCAACAGCTCAACAGTGGATAGTAGCAGTATGATACTCCAAGGCAAAAGCAGTACAACTTACGCTAGATAAAGCTGCATGAAAAGTTGAGGTGGACAGAAAGTAACTACCAAATTGGAAATTGTTCAGGACATGGGAATTAATACTTATTCTCTGTAAAGGCTGCCAAGGAATCTTTCCTGTGCTCAGGCACCTGGGACCTCAGGCAATACGGTGATCACCATCCACAGCATACTACGCTTTGGTGTAGCAAAGGAAACACTAGCACCTGATTCACAGTCAACTCTTCGTCTCATGATGGATGCTCCATGGAGTCAATTCCTCTTTCAAAGAGAGACCCAGTCAGCTCTATCACTTCCTGAGAGATCCTTTAGAGTTACATAATAAACAGTACGACTGTAGGCCAGAGCAGAAGTGAACGTGGAAAACGTAAAAGCATTCTCCTCCAATGTTGACAGATAGGCTACGCTGAATCAAAGAACTGATTTAATTTTTAACCTTTACTGAATCTTGGATAAAAATAAAATGACATAAATAACCATTACCAAAAATTGGCTCTGGAGTAGTGTTCCATGTACAGCTGCTCATCGGAAAAAGGAGCCAAATGAATGTCACTGTATGTTGGGAACATCATTCCTAGTAAACAAAACAGAATATAAAGTAGAAAGGCAAGTATTCAAGAAGCATTTGGACAATGCTCTTAAATACATGTTTTAATGTTAAGGTTGCTCCATGTGGAGTAAGGAGTTGGACTCGATGATTCTCCTGAGTCCCTTCCAACTTAGGATATTCTATGATTCTACTGTCCCCAGACGTTTCTACAGAAATGTCTTCACTAGCAAGAAACCACCATTTCAGAAGTAGCAACCATCATACACTTCAGATATCTTAACATTTATTTTCATTAATGCATGAGTTACTGAAATGTGAATATGCTAAAGCAGTTAGTAAAAAACTCAATCCAGAACAATTTATGGAACAGCCCAGCATACATAAAGTCCTAATAATTTTATGTTCCTATATCAAATATTTGAATTATTTAGCTTCCTTCAAATGAAGTGAAATGCTATCTATTAAATACCTTCTCAACACTCTCCAGTGGAATTGTAGCACCTTCTTTGCTTATAGCTAACCTAATAAATATAACATCTGTGTGAACAAGTTGCATTAAAGCTCAGACTTAATCTTGAATTAAACTGCTAGGTATGGTTCTGGTCAAATTTAGAAGAATAGTTATACTCACTTCACTCTTAAGAGTTTTATCTAGGAAACTCATAGCAAGTCAGAGTAAATACTGAAAATTTTACAAATACAAAAATGGGTACTACACCTTTTTTTTTTCTTTTCTTTTTTTACAGACGTTGAAGTTGAGAAACAGAATTTTATTTGCATGAAGTGGCAAATCAGTGACAGAGCAAGGAATGAAATCCTGATCTACTAGTTTGCATGAATCCATTTCCATTAGGATCTTGCACTCTAACGGCTCAGGAAATCAGAGGAATTACCTTCCATTATTTTCTGTGGACAGTGTATCAGACTGCCTAGCAGCTTAAATGAAAGCCCTTGTATTCTATTGTACGTGTGTCAATGGAAACAGGAAACAAAGCCTGGTCATTTTGAACTACACTTGAGCATACTTCACCCTTTTTTAATCTGGTATAAAACACAACGCAAAATTGAAGGGGAGGACAGGTAAAGGAGGGGAGGGAAAAGAAAACAGCTTTCCTTTTCTAAGTACATCATGTAGGCAGAGTCCACAGGAACTTAAATAAAGAACAACACCCACTCACAGAATAGGCATGCTTTTTAAGACTGGCTGTGGGGAGAGCATTAACAAGTTTGCAGAGAATTTCAGACAGAAAGTTTCCAAACCTAACTGCTACTAAATATTAGCAACTTACTCAAAATGTCACAATTTCAGCTCACTTCTCATACAATCATTAAGTTTAATAATGACCACATAAGGTGATTCATTCCCACTGTAAAAGTGAGCAATCAGAAAGTTAGGCATGTATCTTTAAAAGTATTCACTCATTTAAAACTGAAAATGAGCTGCCTACTGATCAGTTTACAGGAGCCCTCCTCTGAAACTGGCCCCTAAGAATCTAAACGTGAGACTTAAGATCAGTGGATGAGTTGGAAAATAGTACCCAAACGGGCTTTGCAAGTTTGAAACAACTCAACATCAAAGTCATTAGCTCTCTGCATTGAGACACAGATCCAGCCCATGCTTCAAGAACTTCCATGCTGCAGAAATTCTACTGGAAAAAGGTCTCTTTTAAAGGAGACTTTTAAAGAGAGACTTCATAGTTCATTTTCAGCAGTTCACGTAGAAAGATTTGTCATTCAGCAACTGGATGCCCAGATTTGGCTCTCAAAGATTCCCATAAGGCCATGGAACTTAAAGATTGCCTTCAAAACTCCTCCAGACACAAGAGGGATGAAAGACAGAGCACTGAATGCTGTGAATCTCCCACATGTCACTCAAAAGTCAACATCCAAGCATTAGAATAAGGTATTTGGGAGAAGTCCCATGAAAGGAAATCAAAACAAATTGAACTTCACAGTCTTCCCAAAAACCATATATTAGAGTCTTGCCACAAAAAAAAAAAAAAAAAAAAAAGCGTATCCTTATTTGACCATTCTGCTCTCATTTACATTCCACTGTCTGGCAGTTGAGGCTAGTGTGCCATCATCTATTGCGATATGTTACAACAGAGATGCAATCATATTGTATACAGCAGCAGGTTAAGATTAAAACACAAGCAGAACTCAGCAGTGCAACAGCAGCACACTCAAAAGCTACTTGCGCTGTGAAACAGCCAGAAGTCAGAGCACAGCACAATAGCAATGGCGGCTGCCTCATTATATTAATTCCCTTGGGCCCCCTAGATGTTGGTGTTAGAGATGGAATGAGGGTATAAAACCAGACAATCCTGGACTACCAATCCAATAATTCTTTTTCTTCTTCTTTCAGAAGCTTTTTATCTTTCTTTCGCTATGTGGGGGCGGGGGAGCCGTGGTGACACACTCACCATTTGACTTCAACCATTTTTTGGCATGAAGGTAACTTTCCAACATCCTTTCATTGAACAGCATATAACCCATCGGTTCAGAAATTACCACATCAACACTCTCAGGCAGGGAGATCTCCTCAATTTTTCCAGACAGAACTGTGATCTTGTCAGAAAGGTTGTTGCTTCTCACCAACAGCTGGAGGAAAAACAAAAGCATACGGAAAGTGTTGACTCCTTTGATTAGCAGAATTTATATCAGAGATCTTTAATTAGCATTAAACCACCCATAATGTAAACCAACTACCTCGTTCTATTAATCAGACTAAAATAGAAAGGTAACGTATTTTCCCCTGCTAATCAGAATTTCTAAACACTGAGGCTCACTGGAGCAAACTCCAGGAAATGCATTGTGTGGAATCAGCAGGTGACAGTACAAGTACTGTTGCCCTGTAAGAGATAACTGTAATCAATATCTACAAGAAAAAATATCTATCTATCAGGGAAAGATGGCTATTTTAATTCAATACATAAGATTACAAAGAAAGGGTTTCATAATTCTCCAAATTTTTAAAAATTCTGTTCTTGAGGGAGTTACATAGTCATAAAAGGATGAAGAAACTCAAGTGCTAAAAAGTTGGCAGTAAGTAATTTCTAAGCGTAAATGGCGCATATTCACATAAACACATTTAAATGGGCCAGTTCGTAGAGCCAGGATACTGGAGATTTATCCAATTCTATGTGCATAGTGAACCTCGGAGCAAAATGTTTAATGAACAGAAGAAATGGACCTAAAATTTTATATTCAACCCAGCAAGTTATAATGGAAAAGAACAACCTTTTCAAAGCCTCTGTATATCTAGACATATACCTATGCATATCCTACTTGGCTGTGCTGTACTCAGATATACAGGGAAATATCTAAACCTCTTATGTTTAAATAAGGAGTAGAATCTGGGCTATTCTGGCACAAACTTATAAAGAAGCAATTATTTCACACTAATTTGAGGTGTCTGCTGGAAGACTCTGTAAAATGAAGCACCCTTTGCAACAGCACAGTAGGAGATTTGTATTGATGTCCAGAAATACCAGGAAAAACAAGTATACGCAATCCAGTAAGTAACAGAAAACACTCACTCACAGATGTACTTGCGCTGGTATGATTGTAACATCAATAGAAGTGCACAATTACTTCAGCAAACCTTTTCCAAAACAGACTGGGCCTTAGGTAACAGCGATCAAACTTATGACTCATTCTAACTAACGAAAGACGGACTAATGTTATTAGCTAGTTCACTGAAATGTGAATATGCTAAAGCAGTCAGTAAAAAACTCAACCCAGAACAACGTATAGAAGAGACCAGAATACTTCATAAAGTCCTAATAATTTTATGTTCCTATATCAAATATTTGAATTATTTAGCTTCGTTCAAATGAACTGAAATGCTATCTATTAAATAACTTCTCAATACTCTCCAGTGGAATTGTAGCACCTTTTCTGCTTATAGCTAACCGAAGCTGTGTGAACGATTTGCATTAAAGCTTGAATGATACGATTAATCATTTTCAGCCATAACCTACCAATATAAACTACATGCTAATATGATAAATAAAACCACTACAGAAAACAAAAATAATTGTATGCCAACATGCTATCAATTAGGTAAATAACATTTCTGCTTCTTTTGCTGAGAAGTGTTTGTATCAATTTCTAAGAACAGGTTGACAGATTTTGGTTTAAAAGATCTTTATAACACAGACTATGTGAGCAGACACATGATGTGATTTCATTTTGGAAATGAAATTACCATTTTTCTCACAGGAGAATTCTGAATCTAAAAATAGCTGTCAAATAACAGCTCAGCAGCAGCATGGATGTGCAAAAGCAAGAATCCTAACTCATTTCAGAGCGACAGATAACTCACATAGTCCGCTAGAGGGCAGCAGAAAATTACAATACCTCTATCACATGCAGTGGAGATGCTTGTTTTAGGAAAATTTTTACTTTTACTGTAAATACTAGGATGGAGACAAACAGAAAAGTTTTTTCATTGCTATTTTGCATTATTATTATTATTACACAACTTAAAAAAAATCTTCAATGTTTATTTGCTTTTCTTCCCTTAGATACAACAAAAGCAAAGAAAACTCTAAAAAACACTGTCAGTACTAATCACCCCCTTTAGAGTGTAGCTATGACTTGGTAAAGCTAAAGTTCCCTGTGCTTTTGGCCTTCTGAATCTTAACACAGGTAGAAGGTCCATTTTTAAAAGGAATTTAGCCTAGGTTTTGGCTACAGAGTCTCCGGGAACAGAAACCTCTGCTTATACACACGAAGTTCTTCTCAGTGTCCCACCCATACGCTCTGATAGTGGTCTGAAGAATCAAGGCAATTCTGCATCTGCCAAAAATCTCAGTCTGTGCTCCGAGACTGTCAGGAAGCCAAGGAATGCCAGTTCAAGCAAGTATTTTTACATGCATATCTGAGACAGACTAGATCAAGAAGTTGATTTATTTCAGGGAGATGATAACTCGTTTTATGGCAGCTATTTTTTTTTGTGATTTTTACACCTGTTTAATTAGAGTTAATTAATACTTCATAGCTAGCTGGATTGGTGGCAATTAAAAGCAAGTTTTGAAAGTTTTAAACATCTACCTTTTTAAAATTATTTTTTAAACACAACGATGACTTTTCTGAAACTGAAATTTACCACGCATTGATGAACTCTGATTGGTGGCTCATTATCACATGAACAGAAGCAAAAATCAATTAATTGACATGAAATATCGGAGAGCTACAGTCTCACACAAATTCCATGCACCTCTTTTCTACAAGAGTAACATTCTACATAAGTAATAGAAATAATTTGCAAGAGACACAGAACACAAGCATATTCTATGAAATGCACATAAAACACTGTTATCTTCTACTCCCAGGCACTATTAGTCCAAAACTGAGTGTATAAATAAATAAATAAATAAATCACTTTGAGGAGGCTATATGGAGGAGGCTAAACATCTATAAACTAACTCTTTGTCCCAAATATTTCTATCTGGTTTGAACTGAACTTATTTCTGACAGGATTATTATGTTAATTCACCCTCTGCAGCACGTTCATGACTTGAGGGTTTTAAACATAGAAAGTTATTTCTGCCATCAGCAATATGACTTTGGTGCTCAGACAGGAATATTGGGCATGCCATTTAAAAAATATGCCTTAAACAAACTCTTCATCTCTTATACGGATACCCCCAACGCATATCTTCATCTTGACAGCTTGCTGTTTTTACTAATCTAATTGGAAGCTTCTTTTCTAAATATTAGCAAATTTTGTGTCTTTAAAAAAAAAATCTTATTGGCAACTGAAGAACAAGCAGCTAAGGGTGATGGCAGTACAGTTTTTTAATTCAGTGCCTTTGGGAATCAATAGCAAATCTGTGGCAAAAGGAGAGGAGGCATATCTGAGTGGGTGTTTTAACAATGTTTTCACCTCCCACACGGTTTTTCATAAAATCCTGCAACCACCAAGTTATGGTCAGCAAATTGTGTATGAACAAAAGGAGCAAAGTAGTTTCAATATTTCATGGCTTTAGTGAAGGAAAAAAAAAACCCAGGGCGGGGGGAAAATACCACCCAGTATCTTATAATTTTGTCAGCGACTGAAAGGAATGTGTTATTTTCAACAGCCACACTCTCTTGAGATTCTCTGGGATTTCAGAAGACTTTGAAAGCAGGGCAAGATTGCCGTGAGATGGATGATAAAATTGATACTTTAAAATAACATACAAACAGTTAAATTTCTATCTGGTATATGCATTCACTTCAAATGAGCTGCACCAGCCTGCCACCAAATGTGCCCATGTTGGTGTTCTGGCTATTTTTTCCTTTCCTTCATGGCAGCATTCACAAAAATTAAATGCTCAAAAGCCTTTTGTAAAATAGTAAGGGTTTGTTTGACAACAAACAGATGAAAACAGATCTCTCTAATACACACAGGTAAGCAGAAACTTCTCACATACATCTCTCCTCATGAAAGGTCCAGTTTTATATCCAGACACAGCAGATCTCTCACCCAATGAAACAGAGAAACAAAAAGAGTCACAAAACCATTCTGTAAGCCTAATAAACGATGTCATGGATCATACAAAGCTACGAAGCCTTCTTACTGCAGCTAAAGGAGGCATCATGCTCGCAGGCTCTCCTCCTGCCAGGGCACTTCAACCGCCCCGACACCTGCTGGAAAAGCAGCACGTGAGCTGTAGGCAATCCAGGAGACTCCTGGAATGCATCGAGGATAACTTCTTAAGGCAGGTAATAGACAGCCCTACCAAAGGGGATGTGATACTGGACCTGATGGCCACCAACGCAAATGAGCTAATCGGTGACGCCAAGAGTGGAGGCAGCCTGGACTGCAGTGATCATGTACTGGTGGAGCTCACAGTCCTCAGGTACACGGGTCAGGAGAAGGGTAAAGTCAGGACCCTGAATTTTAGGAAAGCAAAATTCCAGCTCTTCAAAGAGTACTCAACAGGACACCCTGGGAAACTGCCCTCTGGGACAAGGCAGCAGAACAGAGCTGGCAGATCTTTAAGGACACTTTCTGTCGAGTGCAAGAGCTCTCGATCCCCAGGTGTAAGAAATCAGGAGAGGAAGGCAAGAGACCAGCATGGATGAGTTGAGACCTGCTGGTCAAACTAAAGGGCAAGAAGGAAATGCACAGGCAGAGGAAGCAGGGACAGGTATCCTGGGAAGAGTATAGGGACGCTGACGGGTTGTGTAGGGATGGGGTCGGGAAGGCCAAGGCACAGCTGGAGCTGAACTTGGCAAGGGACACAAGGAGTACTAAGAAGGGCTTCTACAGGCGTGTCAGCCAGAAAGGGAAGGTCAAAGAGAGCGTACTCCCCTGATGAACACAACTGGAAAGCTGGCAACAAAGGATGAGGAGAAGTCTGAGGTACTCAACAACATTTTTGCCTCAGTTTTCACCGGCAAAATCTCTTCCCACACCTCTGGAGTGGGTGGACCCCAAGGCAGGGACTCGGGGAGCAAAGTCCCTCCCACTGTATGAGAAGATCAGGTTTGTGACCACCTGAGGAAAAATGAACATACGTAAGTCTATGGGACCTGATGAGATGCCTCCCAGAGTCCTGAGGGAACTGGCTGATGTTGCCAAGCCACTCTCCATGATATTTGAAAGTCATGGCAGTCTGGTGGAGTTCCTGGTGACTGGAAAAAGGGAAACATTGCACCCATTTTAAAAAGGGTAGAAAGGAGGACCCTGGGAGCTACCGACCTGTCAGCCTCACCTCTGTGCCTGGGAAGATCATGGAACAGATCCTCCTAGAAGCCATGCTAAGGCACATGGAGGACAGGGAGGTGATTTGAGACAGCCAGCATGGCTTCACCAAGGGCAAGTCCTGCCTGACCAACCTCGTGGCCTTCTATGATGGAGTGACTACCTCAGCGGACAAGGGAAGAGCTATGGATATTGTTTATCTGGACTTCTGAAAGGCCTTTGACACGGTCCCCCACAACATCCTTCTCTCTAAACTGGAGAAATATGGATTTGATCAGTGACGTGGTTGGTGGACAAGAAATTATCTGGGTGATCACATCCAGAGGGTAGTGGTCAACGGCTCAATGTCTGGATGGAGACCAGTAATGAGTTGTGTCCCTCAGGCAACCGGTGCTGCTTAATATCATCATCAATGACAGAGACAGTGGGATTGAGTGGACCCTCAGCAAGTTTGCAGACCACACCAAGGTGAGTGGTGCAGCTGACACACCTGGGGGACAGGGTGCCATTCAGAAACTATTGTCTGTGTTTGTGAAAAAACGATATCCAATAGGTAGACCAGACTAACATGAAATTAAACAATAGGTGACACTACTATTAATTCATAATTCCTTTGAATGCTATTCTTTTCAGTGTAGGGAAACAGCAAAATAGTGGAGAGGGGAATAAATATTACGTTCCTTGGACTGTAATAATGAGTTGCATTTTAAAATTATATATATTCGGAATTAATCTTCTGTTGTCATTTTCAGCTTAAATGCAAATCAAACTTGTCTAATGTAAACCTGTATGAGCTTCACTGGAATTATGTCAAACATATAGCAACCATAAGAAAGAGGCTCACATCTGTCTAGCTTTTCTGAACAGCTTAATGAGGCCATGGAACAAAACAGAAATGCAAGTATACTGCAAACCAATCAAAAAGCCACCCAACTACTACACATAACACAGTGATAGAGACACGAGATACTCTCCAGCAAATACCTAAAATAAATGAGTGGCCAAGCAACAACAGTATGTTTCCTAATACAGCAGCTTCTACGAATTTTCCCTCCAACAGAATTTTCAAACATTATACTAGTGCACATCTATAAACAGTACAGTTTTCAACACCGTCAAATAGGCATCTGACTCCTGGTAACTGAACTGTAGTGCTAAATTTTTAATATCATTCTTTCAAAATAAACCTCCAACCATGAAGAGGAATTTACTGTAAACCCAACAAATCTCTCAGTAAGAAGTATTACACCATTAATTTGCATTGTTCAAATATAATTTCCCTTCATTCAGTAGTTCGTTGTATTCATTTCAAGTATTCTGTATTAAAATAGAAAAAAAATAAAAAAAGGAACAAGACTCGTTAATCTCACATTCAATATTATCACACAGACCTGAAACAGATGAACAATACAATAAATCCATATAGAAATGAGAGAAGAAATGGATGGAAAGTAATGCTCTTCTCTTAATCCAGATACTTGATAATCCATACTAATGAAATCCCACTGTCGAATATTAAGAGGTGATAAATAAGAGTACCTAAGGCTAAGCATCTTTATACTCAATAAACTTAAATTCTTAAAACATATTATGTGTTAATAGATTAGATGATCTCAATACAGTTCACGAGTAATTTCACAAGAACTTATGACTATAGAAGTCCATTACATTTCTTATGAATACTGAGTACCATTTGGGAAGTAGACGGAGAAGGAAATGACCAAAAATCTATGAATTATCAAACCAAGACTCTCACGTTTTAGCCAGTATTTGCCAGTATCTACAGCTGCTTAAGGTTCTTTACTTCTCTTTATCAATCATAGTTTTAAGCAGTTTAGCATTTCATCCACCCCAAGAGAAAAGCAATTCAATTTCTAAAACCAATGGATCAATGCTATTTCTCTACCAGTAAGTTGCCAGGTATATCACTCACATTTACATTGCATTAAAAAATACACAATATTTGATACACTACAGATGCAGCATGTGCGATTTCACAACTAGTGATTTTGCTTACTTCTGACTGGAGTCAAGTTCAAACCTGTGACCGAAAACTTAAAAAAAACAAACCACATTATACTCACTACTACACAGTACACTACTATTAGGAAAAGCAAGTTCTCTTTTGCTCTTTGTGTTATGCTTTCATAAATAAAACTTCTGTCTATTGTGAAACAAAGACACTGTACAAAATCTTATCTGTTTACAAAATCCTGTGTGAAATAAGAACCACCCTCCACCCTTCCGGCTGAGAGATACCTTCCATATATTAACATTTTTACTATTTTTGAAAGGTCTGACAAAATGACAGACATCAGAAAACACATCCCTTTAATTACAAAGAATCTTTCTAATTATTCAAATCATAATAAGAAAATAGAAATGTTCTTTCAGTACACATATGCCATGTCAGGCTAGTACATCATCACCAATTCCAAACTTAACACAGACATAAGAAGAAAACATTTGTCAATAGCAACACAAATGAGGCAGAAGTAGAAAATGATTGTATGAGAAAACATTTTTCCCAAATACATAAATTAATGCAAAATGTGTATGGGGAGATTACTGAATCCCGTATTTAAACTGGAATGAAAAATACAAATAATTTATACATTAATAACTACTTCTATCTGGAGAGAAATGAAAATGTCTAATATCCACGTTTTTCTTCTTTAAGACCTAAACAGATTATCTCAATTTCCAACAGCAATGCTTTTTCTTCACAATGTTACAGTTGACAATTGGTGCTCGCCAGCCTTCACCAAGAGCAAGGCTGGATCAGGACATACAGGAGGAACTTTCACTGAACTGATGAATGCTCACTGTGTGGACTTAGAGGAACTATGGACTCCTAATGTTGCACATGGACATTTACATTCTAGACCAGTACAGCAAAAAGAAAAATTAACATCCAGATACTGCAAACTTTTTCTAGGTATGGGATGAAAAATCCTCCACCTCACCACTTTTCACCCTCTTCCACATAAAACTATTTCTAAAACTCAGCTAGAGGTGATCAATATTGACAAAATTTATAATGATAATGCTCACACTTCGCCTCACACATTCTGATGTTCACCTAAATTGTCCCTGGAGGTATTTAAAAGACGTGTAGATGTAGTGCTTAGCAATATGGTTTAGTGCTGTTTTTTGTCAGTGTTAGGTCAATGGTTGGACTCGATGATCTTAAAGGTCCCTTCCAATCTCAACAACTCTATGATTCTAAATAAGCAGAGACTGTGAGAGGAAAACACAGAGATTTTTGCTGTTGCTGCTATTTAGGATTAGCACTTTTAAGGACATGAACTTCTCCTAAGGCATTTAGTTATGAATACCACTTTGAGTGCTTAATTTTTATTTTTTTTTAAATGATATTAGAATGCTTAGTAAAAACAATGCCTGAAAAATATCTTTTAAAACTAAGTGCATTCTTTGGACATGTCCTCTTTAAACCCTAAGAAAACAGTTTTGTAAGAAAGACCTAAATGATCACACTTAGCAGGAGACTAACTCAACTGCCTGATCACACAGATGTTCAAGAGTCTCAGGAAAAAAACACCTAAATGGTTTTTTGCACATGAAAACAACATCTAGTTTATTCTTTTTTCCTTCTGAAAGTAAAAAAAGTTTAATCACAGTTATGACCATTTTTCACAGAAACAACAATCATACGGTTTATTTGTGACATTACATTACATGAGAGCATTTAGAACACATTCAAAAATTACCTTCCAAAAACCGTTGCCCATTAGAGATCTGGCTTCTTACAAAAATCACACTGAAGCCTTCAGCCTTTTTGAGGCGCAGTTCTAGACCTCTCAACATTTTCACTCTACACCATTCTAACACTTGGCTCAGGTGAAAAACACTTACCTCTGCATATTTTGCCATTGAACTGGCTTCAACAGCATAGACTTTTCTAGCTCCAGCCTGCACTGCAAAAAATGAGAGGATTCCTGATCCGCAGCCAACATCTAGGACCACCTTGAAAACAAAAGGCAGACCAAAAGAAACAAAATAATCAAAAAGTCGCTTCCTGACACCTCTTTTAACTATGTGAATTTTCATAGCTGTACGCTGCATTTAGTAAGCCTGGCATTATGCAAAAATATCACTAATTTCACTTGAAAAAGTGAAAAGGCTTGTTAATGAGAAATTTTCATGCCCTTAATCGTTATTTTAGCAGCAATAGCTTATTTTTAAAAGACTGTGGACTATCGTCATGTGTAAATACATGGTTATGGTTTGGAGGCAATAGAATTTTTTTAACCAAGATTCTTTAGGAGAAAAATTTGAAAAACAAGTGTAGTCTGAATACTCTGGGGAGGAGGGAAGACATGTCAGTAATAGTCCTTCGAAGGACTACAGAATCATATCTTCTGCATGAAATCTTGGATAAAACCAAACTACGTAGCTTTGTTCCAATATTGGTTCTGCTTTCTGGTGTCAGTATTAGACATTTAATTGCACTGCTTGATGTGGTCTCTCAAAGGCCCTCAGTTAAACGTAAATCCCAAAGCCTCATTTTCTCCATCAGTCAGGTGGCTCACTTTTTGCAAGCCAAAATGTTGACTGTAAAATGTAGTTATGAGCCTTTTTTTCATACAACCAACTAAAACACTTAGAAATCCCCCTTTTGGTTCCATAACAATTCAAAATCTAAGACAAAGTTTTACTAAAAAAATTAGTGAAAGCTTTAAGGCGACTCCTTCTAAGAGTAAATATAAAGAAGTATATGCAGGTAAGAATTAACTTATTAATGTGAAGAATCCAGCCTCAGATTCATTAGATTCTGAATGAGTTCTTATTCTTTTAAGCTTCAGTAGACACAAATGGTCAATCCAAGCACCACTCCCACCATGTTCTAAAGTAGCTTACCTCTGACAGTGTTTGAATTTATTACCAAGAACCCTATCAAGGGTACAGAATTCATTTTTTCCAGCACAACTCAGATAACCAGTTGTACTTTCTCATACAGCTATTTTATCAAAAACAAACAAGGCTTAGAATTAAAAAAATAAATACACTATCATCGGCTATCCCTTCACTACAGGCAAAAGTGTTTGTATCATAAATCACTACAGAATTTAGGGAAGGAGGCAGCAAAGGTAAAGAAATATATTAGGGGGATGTAGAGTAGGTAGGAAACATTAAGACAAATAGCAATTCAATGAAAAATTTTGCAATAATGGAGGTATTAAAATAATTATGTCCTTTTTGCCTTTTTTATCTCTTCATTGCCATCATTAAATGTCTCTGTCTGCCTTATAGTTTCTGGATGTAGAATAAATATAGTTGCCATATTTCCAACAGATAAGTCTCAGCACAATGGGTTTCTCAGGTTCTCATGGGAAAGCATTTTACTGCAATGTAGGTCGTTCAATTTTTTCAGCTACATTTATTCTGAAAATTGCCATTTCTCAACAGAATCAGGAAAAAGAGAGATCATTTTCTAGGTGGGTGGCCACCAACACCCAGCCTGTAATAGTCTTCCTGCTAGGTACGCTGAAGAGAAGCCAAGGCACCTCCAACCATTGGAAAAATAAATAAACCAAGAGCAAAAGCAAGCAAGCTGTACTACTGCACAGCAGCAAGATTTCCTACAGAGGCAAGGAGTATGCAAAACCTGAATTCCTTACCGCGTGCCCAAAAATGGAATGGATATGTTACCTACAGAGATAAACCTGCCTTTTGTATTATAACATAGGAGCATCCTATTTGGCAAGAAGCCAATGGCAAATAAAACCCTCTTGGCGCTGTTGAATAAAATAGAGAGGAGGATTGTCTCAGGCCTAAAAGAAATTACAGCGACTGGAACCTATTTGCTTCTTTTCTGTGAAAATAAATAGTTAACTGTAGTTTTTAAAGCAGCACAGTTTACAGCAAAGAAAAATTATCAGCTACACTTGAGTTTATTACTAAATTTAATTAATAGTTAAAACATAACAATCTTAAAGCAATTCTGATAAATTTCACACTTACAACTCTCCTCATTTGGCCATAAATACACTACACACTTAAAAGGAAATGTTTGGTTGAGTATTTGCTTATATGTTATTAAAGACTCTACTCTTTTCTGTGATGTAGTAAAGCCATTTGTGCTGGTGTGAGCTGAAGTCACAGGCTCCTTTTAAAAGAAAGTGCACACAGAAAGATGAGAGAAAGGAGAAAAGACAAAAAAATTACAACAAGGTAAAAAAAATAAAATAATTGCAGCTTCATTTTCTCTATCCTTTTTTTTTTTTTTTGTAGTCTGCTGCTCAAACATCATAAATGGAGCTTACATGGTCTCAGCTGACATTTGGAGACCTAGGAAACATTCCTGATAGGCTGTTGCTTACAAACTGCCTATTTGCTTACAGAAGGTCACATGCGGTCTAATATATTTTTTGCTGGTTTTTATTATTTTATTAAGAGAGGTAAGCAGTGTAAAGCAAGATGACACAATGTCCAGCGATTTAAGAGCAGAAAGAGATAGGGAAGGTAGACCTGGACAATGCACAGATAAATTCAACTCAGTGGTGACTAATATAACTGTGTGGAAAATATGAACTGTACATGTACCATCCAAGTTGTAAATGAATCATCATCAACAGCAACAAAAACAAAGAGCCTAAGCACCACTATGAATTGTTTGGTGAAGATCAATACTCAATGGACAGATGCAATCCCAGGAAAAAAAGTGAAGATTTATGAGAAGTACAGTAAAGAATAACTAGGAAGTTAGAACTCTGCAACATAAATAAATTGTATGGCATTGTCTACTCTACCATGCATAACTCCTGCCAATCCTTCTCAAAACAGGTGCTGCAGAATTACTGGTGACACTGATAAAGAGGGCAAGAATGATAACGGGGCATGCACAATTTCTTCATACAGAAAAAGACGGAGAGGTCTGAGAACACTGACCTCAGAAGCACGACTACAAAAGAAGAGACAACAAAACTTGATACAATGGAGGAATGATATAAAGAAAATTAGAACTTCAATCCTCCTTTGTCTCACAACATAAGAGCAAAATGACAGAATTAGAAAGCTGATAAATTAAAAATCTCACTAAAGGAAATATTGTTCCACATAACCTGTGATTCTATTATGGAATTAAGGGTGCTGTATTAAGGGTGGAATCAGAAAAGACTGTGCATGGGGACTGGTCCTGTGACTAATTGCAAAATAAATTTAAAAAGTAAGAAAAACATTGTAAAATGTACTGGTCCTATGCTTTGCATTTCAAGGAGCCTAAAAAAATGAACTTAGAAAACAACTTAATCTGTGGCTGGGAGGCAGACTATCCTAGATCTCCCCAGTGTAAATTTTCTTTTGTTTTTTTTTTTTTTTTTTCCTTAAGTATCTGGCTTGGACAATGTGAGAAGCAGAGGACTAGATAAAGAAGTAAAAAAGTAATAATCTGTGTTATATTTGTTACAGTAGTCTTCAAGATCTATGTACATATTTTAGAGATGAGTTTGGCATCTGAAGTTGTAAGTTCCTGCATTGTTTCCAAATCTTTGCCTTGTACAAATGGAGTCACAGCTGCCACTTACGTGCTTGCTCAGTTCATAATGACTGTGGGGTGCAAAAACACTCAGTGTAGACCTCCATGAAAGAGACAAAAACTGGAATACTTTTTCAGGTATTTGCAAAAGACTACATGGCACAATAATAAATACACAGTCAACAGTTAAGATAAGGAAACTAATATTGTGTGTGAGCTCCAAGATGCCAAATGGGAATGATTAACAATGCAAAATGTGAAGAAACATTTATGTGTAGGTTCCCACATTGTCCACAGAAGACAGCAGAGGAATTTGTAGCCCATGTTTGGATCCATGTTCAGTGCCATTCATCCTAACAATGTACCACCACCATCATGGATTGTCATCCACGTGCTTGACAGTAACAATAATATAAAGCACACGTGAAATAGTATATTCATGCACAAAGTCCCAGGTGAGAAAAGGCTCTGGTCTGATCAGTGTTTCTTTACAAGATAAGTTCAATTTTAGAGCTTAAGCAGCATACTGGAACATTTAAGACTCTTAACAGAGCTTACCTTGTCTGTAAAATCTAGGTAGTTCTGTAGGATAGCTCTGTGATAAGTGGCTGTCCTCACAAAATCCTGCATCATATTCTGCTGTTGAGATAGACAGCCATAAAACTAAAAGCAAAGGAGGAGAAGAAAAACAGAAAAAAGATAAAGCCCATCTTCTATCAATCTTACCTTAAATTACTTCGTACTTAAACTACCAAGGTCCTGACCACTCTCTGAATAAACCTAAGCTATCTTTCTAACTGACCTGGTGACTAAGGTCAAGCAAACAACAGTAACTTCAATTTCACAAATTGGCACTGAAGTTTCATTACCTGAAAATATTGAGCAGCGGATGCTTCATCTGTTCTCTGACTGAAAACAGAGTTCTCCTTCTTTTGGCTATGGCATCCCTTCAATGCATTTGAAAATGTGTAGTATTCTGGAAAAGAAAAACAGAAAAGACACAAATGTAGCAAAAAACACAAGGACAGTAAATCAAGATAAACATCCAATGACAAGATAAGAACGCATTCAGTCACATTTGAGAGGAATGCTTCATTTGGCTTATGATGTTCATAAATACACAGCAAACACTTTCAAATTTCATTAAACAGACAAGAACTGCTGCAAAGATCTGGCCAGCATTGAAAGGTTTTAAGAAGTACCTGGATGCATGCGACATGTTGTCGAGGAGTCTCCATTCACATTACCTAAACCCTACAAGTATCTGTGATGGTGAAGTCTAACAGAGCAATGGCCGAACATAAGCCTCAACCTACTACTTCAGGTTAATCTACACTAACCCAAGCTCCACACAGAGAATCACCTAGCGTTATTGTGAAATGCATGGATTTGAGTGAGGAGGTTTACAACCTAGAATAAAACACTCAAATTTAATTGGCCTAAAAAGCCAGGCTGAGGAGCATGCATCTTCCTTTAGGAGCAGTCTAGCTAACAAGGTCAGAGTTATAGCCCTTTGGCTTCTGTGGACAAGATCACTTCTGACATTAGGTAAGTAACCGGAAAAATCATGTGGACCTAAAAAACAAATAACCAGTTCACACAAGGGCTTTTGTCTCCATCTCTTAAGATCAAACCAACCTCCCAAGCATAAAGTAATTCCTTGATGTCCAAAAGAAAGGCACATGCCAGCAAGTGGAGAAAGTATCGAGAAAAAACACTATAAGGAAAAACAGTCCAGGGGGAAGCATAGATGACAACAATAAAATCAGGGATGGAAATCTTGCATCTTCTGTTCATACAAAGATAAAAGAAGACAGAGAAATCAGACCACAGCCCTCTCTGCTAAACCAGAGAGACAGGAAACTCCTGCAACAGTTCACAAATAAAAACAACAACTGCCTGAAGCATCTAAGTGTGCTCTCAGAAGTAAATGCTAAGTGCCCTAATCATTTGGAGATAATTCAGTAATTCAATACTTTGAATGGCCTTTGAAACAAACGGTCTGAAGATAACAGAAACTAATTATTAATAAACTTCTCAGTACAGTTAACAAGGAGAATTTCCCTCATCATTTCAGGAAATTTTGAAATCCTCAAAATAGACATTTGATTGTGCTGATTCTTTTCCAGTGCAGAAAGCTGGCATATCCAAAAGGGAAGAGACATAAAAGATAGCAAATTACTTTCCCTTTAGCTTTGGAAATGAAGACAAGCTCAATTTCAGGATGTTTGGGAATGAAAACAAAGATCCATGTTTACACAACCCAACATGAGCACGGTTGCTGCAAAGTTATCTTTAATGGGCCTAAAAGGTATTTTTGAGTAGGGTCTTGACAGACACATCCTCTGTAGAAAATACTAAATTATTAGAAAAAGTGTATAATAAAGACAGCATGTAATTCAGCAAAAGCATCATAATTTGCTATTAGTGTTATTCAAGATTTCCAGTCTTTATACAGCTAGAAATCACTAAAACTGGAAAACTGGATGGAAAAAGCTCCACCTTTGGGGCAGTTGTATATTGTTTCATCTTAAGAATGTCACACCAAAATTGTGACAGGCAGCTATATGTCCTCAGGGAAGTACAAATCAATTAAGGGCACAGCCCGTTGAACCTCTGGGCTACCCCACACAACAAAGTCCACTTGTAAGCGTCCAGAGTTCAAGCCATTTCTCTCAGTTGAAATTACGATCAGTCTAATGCATGCAATGAAATAATTTTGTTGAAAGCCTGGAACAAAAGCTCTAAGAAGCATCACAGCATTAGTTTGCTGTGAACGAACAGGTCAGTTTAACCTTACCCTAATAGAAGACTGTACGGGTGGCAGAAATTGTAAAACACAACTCACCAGCTTATTCAAATGCCCTTCATCTGCTGAGGAAATCTGATAGAGAGCCGATCTGTTGCCACTCTGCAGAATATTCCCATGTAATTTCCAGGTGGGAGAAAGTCCCACTTTGTTACTGCTGGCCTGTCAGCTCCAGTGGGAAGAAAACGTCACATTCAACATCTGGATTTGCAGTGATATGAGGGTCTCAAAATAATTAATTCTCTCCAGAAGTATTTGTAAATTACCATGAAAATATACAAATGCCACCAACATGCCACTCCCACACAGGGATGATGGTCAGAATGAAACAGTAAGTGACTGGATCATGACAACTAAAGAGTGGCCCAAATTACAGACAATGCCAATTTTCTGCTGGAAGATGCAGAAATCAGCTTAAAACAGATCAGTCCCCCTGTTCTTTCTCTGCATGAAGAGACAACACCAGAAAAAAAGTCAGACACTGGACAGCAGAGATTTTTTCCAGGCCATCACCCATTGTCTTCAGCTTCTCCCTCTTTTTTTTTTTTTTGTCCTGTCTGAAGGTAACACATGATGGCATAGATTTGGTGACATGCTTGACTCCTTTCTTTTCTCTTCACTCTTCACACTTTGTTTTCATACCTCTGCAGAGACTTTTTGGTAGCTCAGAACATCTTTGGTGTCTTTGGCATCCAGGAATGAGAATGGATTTCAAAACTACACCACCGTAAGAAAAACTGGAAAAGCTTGCCTAGAGAGGTTATGCTGTAGAAGTTTTTATCCTTGGAAGTTTTCAAAACATAACTGTGCAAAGCCCCAAGCAACCTGGGGCTGAACCTGCTTTGCAAGGAGGCTTGACCAGATGACCATATGAGTTCTCTTCCAACTGAATTATTCTTTGATTTTAT
The DNA here is from genome assembly GCF_964199755.1 of Larus michahellis. Classification (NCBI taxonomy): domain Eukaryota; kingdom Metazoa; phylum Chordata; class Aves; order Charadriiformes; family Laridae; genus Larus; species Larus michahellis. The sequence goes on from NC_133930.1 coordinate 30,047,141, forward strand.
GAAAAAAAGTACGCTATCCTTGTAATACAGTAGTACTTCATACACACATAATACGCTTGTTGCCAGAGCTCTCCAGAGTGCTGTCAAATTACAAAACTAGTACTCACTGAGTTGAAGGGTACATCAAAATAGAAAGAACAAGAGGCTGACACAGTTCCTCCATAATCTTTAATAATGGACCTCAGATGCCCTTTACATTTTCCTAAGATCCTGCAAGATCACAAGAGGCTCTGGCAGACTATAGAGGAGAAAAGTGTCCCATTTCAATCATCAACCTCAAGAAAAATACAGAATTAAAATCTCTACTAAATGGCAGCAAAGATTCAGCAATAAAAATAAGAACAGCATTAGTTCTAGTACATCTCAATGTTGTCACAAAATTTAAATCCCAAATCCACGTTCTACGCTTTCATCAGTGGCTAATTCTGTGAGAAAAAAACATCTGAGCATAAAAATAGAAATATACGTTTAGTTGCTGTTGTTGGATGGGAAGTGAAAAATACACTCTAGTGAAAAAAAGCAACAGCAACCAGGAGCACTGATTTTCAATTTAACCATGAAACTTAATGATTCCACCTTTGAGAAATCCTCATAGCCTTGTCTGATCCTGCACTGACTGAATAAATATACTGCAAAAAGTCCACCTACAGCACAAATTTGATCTCCTTTTTTTCATATGTTCAGTGGATGTTAGTTTATCCTCGATATTTATAAGTAAAACATTCACCAAAAATCTTTTAGTTGCTTCTACTTACTATTTGAGGGAAATTATAGCTAAATAGCTACAAACCAAAGACCAGGTTGTAAGGAAGGAATTACTGTTGCAGATGTGAATTTGGGATTTTGTTTTTCTTTTGAATGCAAACAGTCAAAGGATTCTAAAGAGAAATCTCTTAGGGAATGCAAATTGCTTAGGAATCATTCATAACAATTGCTACCAGTTTCAAATATTGTCTAAGAGTTCAGATACACGTTCAGGGCAAAATGCCAAATAATAGACCTTTACCATCTAATATAGAAAAATGGAATTATTGCGAACACAGTGCACATGACACAGACACAAGAAATAAATTCAAAAGTAAGACCTATTGAAGCTTTAAGAAATTCTCCCATATAAGGAACCCCCTACTATGCAAAAGAGAAACAGGTTTATCTTTCTTTAGCATGGACACGTTTCTTCCTTTGTAGACTGTCACAGAAGAAAGAAAAGAATTTATCTCGAGTCTGTTGTCTAAATCCAGCAAGTCTATTTCCTATATCCAACAACAATTTACAGCAGCCTGTCTTCTCTCCACTGCATGCAAATACACTAAGCTGTTTCCTTCCTGTATTTTCTGTATAGGAACTTCTCTTCTTATTAGCCAATAACTCATCCTGCTTGTGATACGAAAAATAGCTTTACCAGCATATTGATCAAGGTCCTTGAAATAAAATTTAATTTTCATCTTCCTAAGAATCTGGGAACTTAATCTGTCATATGTAGAAATATACCCAGAACTGATCTTGGCTTTTATGAAGGCTGGATTTTCTTCTTTATTTAAAGTAAGGGAACCAGAAAAGGATCTACACCAAAACCAGTTTGGCTCCCTGACAGGCTAGAATGCTGGTGGATCACATGCTTTGGAACTCTTCATTTTGCAACTAGGAGTCAACCATACAGAACTGAAAGTCAGTAAAATATTTTTCAAGAACAGCCAAACAATATTTTTTGTTAATCCACAGCTCTATATTCTGCATCTAGCACTCTATATATCTTTTCCTTTGCTGCTGTAAGGAATTGATTTTCTTATCTCGGGGAACAATCAGGTAGGCTCCTCAGATCTTCTACCATCTTTTCAAAAGCAAACTCAAGTATAATGCTTTTTTACTGAACGGTGTTGCCTAGTAATCTGAGTGTAGTGTTTCAAATGTGACCCCTTCAAAGTCTTCTATCCAGTCCTGAGAGATTCCTTCTGTTACCTTGAACAAATTATGCAGGGTTTTTGCCTGTTTGGTTCATCTATAAAGAAAAAGGTGCTGCTTGCTTATAAAATTTTCTGGGCTATCAGGGGTTATACTTAAACAAAAATTCATCTGTCCTGTAAAATCCAAAATTAATGTGCTTGGGGGGAAGGGAGGGCACAAGTGTTTCTTCATGAAGTGCTTCTTTATGCTATGCAGAGCCATCTTCTTTCACCCTCAAAACCCTTTCTTTTGCTTTATTGTCTGAAAAAACTGCAAATTGGGAAGATGGCCATGAATCTTCTTGAATGGTTTTGGCTGCCTTCAGAGAAATAACTTACAGTTTTCACTGACTGAAAAACAAATCCGTGTGCCCCCACCACCCCAATCACTTAATTTAAATCAATCTAAAGTGTTCCACTAGCAGGTTGAAAAAAACCTCAAAACTTTACACGTGTTAACTCCACGTTCCAAGAGTGGCAAATTAATGAATCAAGGCTTTAAATCGTAACTCCTAGAGTGAATTTACTCTTTCCCGTGCATTGTAAGACCCCCAATAACTACTCCAACAAGAATGACCTGATGTTCTTGAGGACAGAGGTAAACAGACATTTATTGCCTTTTGATCTATACCCTTTCATTATCTCAAACCCCCACCCAACTCAAAACACCCCCAAGACCCACAGATGTTTCTCTTTCAAGGAGCCTCATCTGGATGTTGTTCTGAAAATAATGGAAAATATTTGAATGAAGATCACTATGAGTATGCAGCCTAAAAATCAGCTAAAACTGATTCCTATGATCAAAGATAACAGGAACATCCTTCGAAAGAGCCCTGCTTCTGGTGTCTCTTTTGCACTACTCCCTTCCCAAAAGGGAGAGCAGAAGCCCCAAGCCCCTGTAGCACTTCCCACATGCACATTCATACTCCGTTCCTGCTAAATTGTCACTCCCATGGTCGCAGTCTGCATAAGCAGAACCGCTGTACTGATTTCTCGTTACAAAATGCTTATCCTCAAAGCAGAAGATACAGACACACAATCACAAGCTATTAACATTGTGCACCTCACCCATCTGCTCAGAACAGATGGAGTCTCTCACTGCTCCGAAGGGGAAGAGGGTGGAGAAGGAACAAAACAAAACAAAAAAAAAGGCTCCAGTAATAAACATGGTTGGTTGTTGGGGGAGAAAGCAAAAAAGGCAAATGAACATATACAGAATAAGGGAAAGAAAACTCAATGGGGACTAAATATCCACAAACTCCACAAAGCAGAAATCAAAAATAATGCTACTTACAATAAATCATTAAATAAATATATTTTACCAACAGCTGTTAGATTTTCTGATCTGAGATCAGTGTAACCGCCATAGAGAAGACTACTCCCACATTATTTTGCATCATCTGCTGCAGGCTACTATTAAAATGCAGTACCTACATTAAGCAGTAAATTTGGCCTGTAATTGATGAGAGGTGTACAGTCATAATTTTGACCACGTTTGAAAAAATTAATGAAAGTAAGTCCATAACTTATCACAAGACTATATCAAATGATCAGACAGGTCAGGCTGTCTGGTATTAACAAATGGCACACAGTCTTCATTTGGAACAAGAGAAGTGCAAAATACTTAAATAATAAAATGCCTGCTTTGCAAAAAAGTGAAACACGCAGAAAAAATATAGTAAGCTTATCAATGCCAGATTACCATCCAAGATGTCTAAGACTGGAGTATTATCTCCAAATGAGGAAGAAAATCTTTTTGCTTCTATTTAGTTGTAGGTATTAGGTTTCAGAAATTTACAGTGGCACCTATTACAAGTACCCCAGTAAAATTCCGACAGCATTTACCACACAAAAGAAAAAGGTCCCAGAAATCCTTGGGTTTACACCACTTTGATAGTATTTATCCGAAATATTTTTCTCTTTATGTTATACCTTTCAACCATTTATATAGCTTTTCATTGCCATAAAACCACCAGATTAGACTAATGGGATTCTGTTCATTAAAACGAACAACTCTTTTACTAATATTTCAATCGGCACTAGACCATGTTGTTGCAAACATTATTGAATATTAAATCACAATTCGCAGACGAGGTCACTTAAAACAATGCTACTTCACAAGTGAATTTCTGCAACCTTCTTTCAAACTTTTTTTATGAGTCTGGATTTGTGCAACGGGAATATTTTGGCCCAAAAACACTAGTGGGTGAATCATTTCAAGTGTCAGCACAGGAGAACTAGATGCTTAGAAATTCGATCAGTGAGCACTTCATCAGCATACAGGGGACTCAATCAGTTGTGTGTTTTTACAGAAAACATGACTGATAGCCTTGTGTCATTCCACATCAGGAACTGGAGGTCACATGTTCCAACTCTCATTATTAAGTTTCCCAAATCATACTTTTTCCAAAGCAAAAAACCTTTTATATTTTCAGCACCAGTAATATATGCTTTCTTTGGTAAGCAGAAAGCAAAATACTGTATCACCCCCAAGGTAAACATCCTAACTAAAATTTATTTTCTTCTAAGAGAACATTCCACCCATTGGTAAGTGATTCACATTGATATAAAGCAAAAATGAAGCCAAATTGAGAAAACAGTCAGTTATCATCAAGAAGAATATTAAAGGAGTACCTTTAATTTCAAGCTGCAACCACACTCCAAAGAAATGTGAACTAGCAGATGCGAAAGCTTCCCCCACTGTGTCAATCTCACACTAAAAATGTTACCAAAAGAATAGTCATGATTTGTGAAATGGCATTATAAAGTATCTAAATATAAATGTTTCACTTTCTTTAGAACAGTCATTACGCTTACATTAGACAACAGAGAGAGAAATGCGGTTTTAAGTTGTAGTCAAATTTACATCAAGGTTATACAAATTATTGCGATATTGCAAAACTTTTGAAGTTAAACTATACTTTGGGAACTATTAAACTAAGAATGATTAGATGTTTTCTTTTATTCTTCCTCAAAGGAATGGATGATTTTTGTTTAAACAAGCTTCCTCAGAATACAAATTACACTTTAATGAATCACAGAATCACAGACTCACCGAATCACCGAATCACAGAATGACAGGGGTTGGAAGGGGCCTCTGGAGATCATCTAGTCCAACCCCCATGCCGGAGCAGGGTCACCTAGAGCAGGTTCCAGGTGTCCAGGCGGGTTTTGAATGTCTCCAGAGATGGAGACTCCACCGCCTCCCTGGGCAGCCTGTTCCTGTGCTTTGCCACCCTCAGGGTAAAGAAGTTCCTCCTCATGTTTCGGTGGAACTTCCTATGGTCAAGTTTGTGCCCATGACCTCTTGTCCTGCTGCTGGGCACCACTGAAAAGAGCCTGGCCCCATCCTCCTGACACCCGCCCTTGAATATTTAGAAGTGTTGATAAGATCCCCCCTCAGCCGTCTTTTTTCCAGACTGGAAAGACCCAAGTCCCTCAGCCTTTCTTCACAAGAGAGGTGCTCCAGTCCCCTTTGTGGTACCCTCTCCAGCAGTTCCCTGAAGCAAGATTATTTGGCTCAGTATAGTGTAATTGTTGAGTTGGATATGGTTGATGCAGGTGGTTCACTTGTGTCTTCTAGTTTTAAATAGCCAGAATGCTGAAAGTCTTGGTACATAAAAAGTCTAGCAGTGCTTTGCGAGAGCCTCTTCTGAACTGGTGGCCACAGATGTGGCTCACACGAAACTACTATCTGGTAGCACTGAATTAGTGGCTCTTAATTTTCGAAATACTGCCAACATTTTCTAAGGCATACCTTGCCTCACTGGAATGAAGTACGGTCTATTTTAAACAATTATCCACCCACCCATTCCCAATCTCTTTCACTCTTACCAGAACACAAGACATTAGAACTAAAAGGATTTTTAAACACTCTGAATGATTGGACAAATTCCCAATACAAGCATATTGCCACCTTCACACAGAAATGATTCTGCAATATTGTAACTTACAGGCAGGCAGATCTAGCAGTACTCAGATCTAGCAGACAGAAGTAAAAAAATCTAGAAATTGAAAATCCTTCATATAGTAATCTTTTCTAAAATGGTGGGAAAATTGTGCTAAATTACTTGCCCATAGAAGAAAAGAAAAAAAAATTATCAGATCGAGATCGTATCTGGAAAGGCAAACACTAATATTAACTAGCAAGAAAACAGCCCAGAATAATTCCAATGAAAATACCAAAATGTTACTACTTACTAAAAAAACAGGGAGAAGCGATTGACCTTTTTCCAGGCCCCTTTATTTTGTCCTCCCAGGAATCAGACTCAATCAATACTTTAAAATGCTAATGCTAAAATCATTCCCACAGAAAAGTTCCAGGAAAGCCTGGAGAAACAAAAGGTACCGAAAATAGCGCTGTAATTGATTAGGTCTTGAGTTTCCCTTTAGATCCCACCACCTTGAACACACTCAGTGAGTCAGCTCAAAACACCACAAAACTTGTGAATGGCTGCCTCTAACGGTCTCAAGAAAAGCAATGGCACAGAGAACCACAGAGTGAGACAACGGCAAACCCAGAGGTTTGAACTCAGAGACTAACAGATACAGACACAGCAGAAGGCATGCTCAGCGGTGGCCTTCTCTGTTAAGGTTTGCAAACAGACCAGCAGTCTCCAAAATCACATCATGCGTATTTGTTCTTGTACATCACAGTCCCCAGCTCCAAATTATTTTCTTTGAAAATATTATTATTTTCTTATACGCACTTAATTCTGTTGAAGCCAAACAGGTGAAACTGATTGCTGTCTATTCCCAAAGCCCACCCAGTGTTTGGGACAGCCACATAAATGAATTAACTCAGGGAAAGCATTTATGAAGCTTTAAGCCACTTCGTGACAGTGGAGTAAACTGGAATATGACACAGAACCAAAGTTTCTGCCCCAGAGATGAGAAGTTAGGGATTACAATTGTGCATGTAGTATGCCCTAGAATTCAAAACCTGTTTTTTTAAGTCATTCCGGTAGTGGAACCTCCTACTGCTCTTTTGAGACTAGCAAATGCTGGACTTCACAATCATTGTCAATTGCAGAGGTCAATGCATTTAGTAAGTTCTCCTCTCAACAATTTGCACCTCATTGTTTACGCAATAAAACTCTGCAAGAGTTTCAAGCTGCAAGATTAAAGACATTTGTGAATTTAACATCTTTCTAAATTAACTCAAATAAAACAAGATTCAGCTAACCAAACTCTACTATTTTTGCTTTTCTGTAAAACATAATCACTACATTAAACAAAAACTGGCAAGCAACCAGAGTCATTTGGTCCTTCACTTCATAGAATTTATTATTTGACACAAATTCTTAGATTTAAAAAGCTGAACAGCTTCCTTGCAACCTGTGGGTCTTGAGGCATATCAATTAGTTGTCCCCACTTAGAGCACTTTGGTCTGCATGACTGAGTGGTCTCAGTACACACTAACTGGAATCCTTCTGGATGAAATTAAACCAAAACACGTACTCCAGGAATAAACTTCGACAGTCAATGGTCATTTAGTCGATATGACCAGACTAGATCTAGTTCAAAGTAAACACACCCTCCATTCTTGCCTCCTTCCCAAAGAGTACAGTTTGCATGCCAGGGCCCCAGCACCAATTGTTCTGTTCTCCAAACTTGTTCCTTCTAGACTGTGTGACTTGCTAATGGAGTCATAGCTCATTAGATCCATATGCCATTACATGGAATAATAATTTTGTGGAAAAAAATCACCATAAGACATACCATGTTTCTTTGCTTGAATTATACTGCAGTAACAGCATTTACGTTTACACATATAAAATTCAATGAGTGTCTTTAATACATTTCGTATCTCTCTCCCTCTCTCTGCAGACACACACATTCACATGTCTCTAGCTCAGTTCTGCATGTGGAGATCCACAAATACTATATGCTATAAATAACTCAAAACTATAAATAATGCTTTTTTCTCTCACCTGCTTCTATGTACGTGGCACAGCTATTAGAGCTGGCAGACAACTTTCAAGGTAAGTTGTGCTAGTAAAACAGTATCTACAGACACCAACTATTGGCATGTCCAATGCCCTGGATACACTGTGAAAGTGGCTGGAGACCAGGGTTATGAGGTTTAAAAGAGAAGAAAGAAACCTGCATTCTACCACAACCCCAAAAGAACAATTCATCCTATGATCATGAACTAATTCTGTGCTAAATTAGGCAGGCCATTTCCACCAAGGAGTAGAGCTACATACCAAGTCTGCCACAGATGAGTTATAGACTGGTTGGTTGGTCTGTTACAGATAAATGATCTTTGTTTTTAAAAGAAAAGCCTGTAGGCTACTAGCTTTCATTTTTATTGCCTGCTTGATCCTACTCAGATGTTTAACATATGTTCAGCAGGAAATAAAAGATACAGTCCATGATTTATGACTGTCTATGCTGGAACCAGAACAGCAATTCTCTGTGCGGGCACAAGCAGGGCATGATTTTCCCTCTCCCCCTACTCCTCACTCTGCATCTTGCTCTGCCTTCCTAAAAGACAGAGGACTTAAAAAACCTGAGGCTTTTACAATGCATTTTCATAACTAACACTTTTAACGTATGAAAAATGATTTGTCAGTCCATTTTTTAATAACAGCACTATTTTTCTTAATTATACACACATACACATTTGCAAATACATAACACTGAGAGTAACACCTACACTTCTACACAGCAAACAACAGCAGCTTAGCTTCTGCTCTATAGCCATGACTTTGTAAAAACATACAACTTTCTCAAGCCTAGATGCTATTTGATATACTCAACATACAGAAGATGGTACCAGCAAGCTATTCCTATGGCATGGAGAAGTAATACCCTATAAGTAACTTTCAGTTTAATGCAGCACCCAGCACATTCCATTTGATATCCACAGGTTTGTCATTTAATCTGAATGGACTTTACCGTGACCAATCCATTTTATTCCTGTCGTTTTATCAAGGAGTTGTTGCACGAACTAACAGGCCATTTCAATTTATTTTCTCCTGAGTTTTAAGGATGGAAAAAGGACATAAAACACTCAATTTTGTCATGTTAACAAGCAATCAGAAGTAATAAATTGAGACTTATCTATACCGTTCCTATGTATTTCCAATATGTGGTTATAGAAAGAAACTAAACACAAATCACCAAGGAATATAGCTAAAGAGAGGACTGAATTTACCACTTAATCTTCAAGGCATTCCTCTCAGGAAGAATACTAAACTGTACAGAAATTAGATGAATTTTTTCCAAATACTTGTTTATAAAGGCAGGGAAGAGCACTAAGAGAAAGTTATTTTGCCTTGGGATCCCAAACTATCAGTACCTTTTGGAATCAGAACCTTCCTAGATAGGCACGACATGGTAGAGACTGCAGAGCAAAAAGTACTGAAAAAACTTCCCTGACTCCTTAATTATTAGTTATTCATTATCTCAGCAGTGAGCTAATAAATTGCTAAACAACCTAAATCTTAATTATCGCTTCAGTTATGATGTGGGTCTCAGTAAGAGACAATATTGTATTGCAGTCTCAAGGGAAATGACTTAATGGAAACACAATACTGAATTGTAACGCTCAGATACACAGATAAAACCCAACAGACACTCGCAGTCATTCTTCGCTTACATTCATATTGTTTTAGTAAGACAAGAAAATGTGAATAGCTTTTCTCGATGGATACAGATGAAAGGCTGTAACCAGGTAAGACTTCAAAGGCCACTGAGATTTGGCACCCAACTGAGAAAAACACATTAGTCTAGAAAATCTATTTTCTAGTAGAGTGGGACTCAAGAGTTCATGTATTGTGTCTACATGATACAGGAGTAGCAATTCATCGCACAAACCAACCCATCGACATCCAAATTCTCAGCCCTTGATGCTTTGAAACATGTATGTGTCTTTAAATAAGCTGACAAAAATCCAACTTAATTGCTCTGTGCCTGTTTCCACACAGTATAACATGTAAATAACTATAATGGCCCCCTGGAAATCACCAGGCCTACTGATGTAGGCTGCTATATAAGAACTCCTGGTTATTGCTAAGGAGGAAGCTGTACGTTACCTATAATTACACAATTTCAAAATGAGCCGTGGCCATGCTGTACACTACTTGGAGTAAATAGGCAGCCTTCTGAATTTCCTTGCATAAAAACTAAGAATGCTTTTCCAAAAGCCAATATGAGGAGACGAGGACAGCACATATTAAAAAGTCTCAGCTGTTGGATTCACAAAAAATACAAGACAGGTGGAAGTATAAAAATACAGATCTCAACATTCTACTAAAATATAGTCATTTTTCTACAACAGAGTAGTAGCATCACCACACACAAAATATTTATCCTAAGAACTGCAGGTGTATGTTAAACTACCTCAATTAACTATACAGACAAACAGATCTACAAGATAATTTCTGAATGGGGAGCAACAAGTAGCAGACTGCCCACACCAAGCATTACATTTACCAGTTCGTAGAGTTTATGGAGTTAAGTCATATGACGTGTTACCTGCATTTGCTTTCTTCAGAAAATTAATCTGCACTTGTTTTAGAAAAATATTATGTCCACTATGTGAATGGTCCATACTGCACAAAAGGCAGCTGGAGTGGGTTAGAGGCAAATGAAGTTGCACAAAGAGTAGTAACAAAATGTAATGTTTAAATAGCCAACATGAAACCCAAGTAGAAGACAATGTATTTTAAAGCGAATTTTACCAATACAGTAGCATGGCAGGAAGGAGAAGATACTCACAAATGCAAGATGTACGTACCAGCTTGTGACTTGAACTGGAGCAAGGCACTGTTGTATCCCAGCGTAATTAACACAGACTGTTTTCCCACGTGACAGTATTCAGTGTCTCTGTTAACCAAGCATTTAAACACACAGACTCCATCAGCTGAAGGGAAAAAAATACTTTAGAAAACTTTTAGCAGTTAAAAATAAAACCAGATAAAGAACTAGATGTCTCTCCTGACTAACAGTATACGTAAGTATGTATCTGAAGTACACAACTTGGCGAAAATACACTTTCTCTAACACATTTCTTAAGCAAATTTTCCAGTGACCTACAGTTTCCATCCCACTTATCACCCATAGTTTCCTGAAGTTCTCCTGTCCTCAGAAGAAAGAGAGAGCTGACTAAATTAATTTTTACCTGGTTTACGAGGTCTTAAATTAACATTTTTTCTACTTCTTTTGCTTCTGTAATCCTATGTGTTGATGACCTGATAACCTCTAGAGATTCTGCTCTGGCAAATGAAACGTCAGGGTAAAGAGTCAGGGATCAATTACATTCACTTAACAACCAGAACTAAACTAGTTTTTTCTAGTAAACACACACTACGTACCACACCGTGTCTGACAACTACCAATAAATCTACCATGTGAGAAAAAATAATGCAATTTTTCACACAATGAAGAACACGTAATTACTTCAGAGCTAGGAACAGGAGCAGCAGAGGACAAGCCTGTGTGCTGTGCTCCTTGGGGAGGAGGATCCAGTGTCAGAGGCTTACGTGGTGCAGTACATCAGTACACGCTGTCTCACCATCAGCCTCGCAGCTGTCAGGAGGAAACCGTGTGAGCACATCAAGCAAGACACACGTTACCGCTTTCACAAACCTGAAAGAGGTCTAAAAGAGAACTTGAAGCAAATGGCAGCTATGCAGCTGAGCTACAATAAGTAAAGCTTTTAAATGATGGGGGGGTGGGTGGGCGTGGGTTATATATGTATCTTCATCACTCAAGCAGGAAAGCTCCAGGACTTAATATCCCTGAGCCATTCTTTCATGTATTTTAGTTCACTTTGCTGACAACAAATGTTTATTATGCTTCTCCCACGCACATTTTATCCTTCTGGAGGTAAATGATAAAACAAAAAAAACCCCACCAGAACTAGAAAATGTAAAAGGTTTAAGGTAAAACACAAATAAAAAGAGAACTAAAAGCAAAAGTTCATAAATTGGCAATAACAGAGAAAAGCAGTACACTGCAATATACTGAAAAGTGAGCAAGAGAAAAAAATGAAGAAAAGCCAGAATGAAGGGGGAGAAAATATACATCTTGAAAAGCAAGAGATGTAATAAATAAATTATTATTAAAAACTCAGTAGAAAGCCAATTATACACTGCTGTGCTATGTTATTCTGCTAGCAACATTCAAAGGACCAGAGTAAGAAGGCATACATAGACACACACCATACAGGCATCCAGTGCATTTTTTTTTTAACCCTTACACTTCACAGCATCCGCTATGAAAAGCAGTGAACAGAACAGAAAAAACACTACATGATGTTCCACATGTCAGACAATATTGATTCAGGCAAAAAATGTTGTCAAAAAAAGGGACAGTCCACCTCAGCTGGCCCACTTCTACATCTGCAGAGTCATTTGTATTTGTAGCCTCTTCCATAATTTAGGCCTGTGAACAAACTGAAGGCAGGCAACTGGGCTTGCTACCATCTGCCAGCACTGTCTCTTTCATGGAGAGCACACCAAGTGCTGCAGTTCCCTAACTATCTGGGCTTACTACAGCCTGCCAAAGCACTTCATAGATTTGCAGAGAGGTTGGCACATGGACTTCTGGTCTTCCAGAAGTCCCAGCTGAAGCATGTCTTTTCACATTTCCTAAAATGCAAGCTTTTCTTCCACCCATCAATGCCATCTTCCACCTGAACTTTTAAAAACATATATATACTGCATCAGCTATTTAGAATAATCAGTACTACAAAAACATTCAATCTAGTTGTAAAAGCAAAATACTCTCAATATACAGCAATATAGGAGTGAATCAACCCATTTCTAGCTCACACTATCTCTCAGCACACACGTGAAATTTTCCTTTTACCCGTGTCTCAATTCGTCCATACTGATCTGCACCTGGGTTGGTGCAATCCCAAACATGGATACAGTGGATGGAGAACAGCCCTGCAGACAGGGCCCCAGACTCCTCTCTGAGAAGGAGTTTAGAAAGCAAGGGGGTCCTTTCTGAACCTCGTGACTCAACAGGAGGGTCTCCCTGACAGCTCTGTCTGACCCTGTGCTCTGTGCAGTAAATAACTAAGTGTGCCTTGTCATCTCGAATCTTGTTAAAACTGTCGCATTTACCATCAAACTTTGTTAAATCTCTGGTTTATATCAATAAACGTATTGCTGCTTCTCTCTAGGAGTGAAGTGCATCGCTTCCATCTGTAACAAAGGCCAGACTGGATCGGTCTTTGAGCAACCTGGTCTAGTGGAAGGTATCCCTGGCCATGGCAAGGAGTTGGAACTAGATGATCCTTAAGGTTCTTGTCTATGATTCTATCAATGCTTTTTTTTTTTCTTTTACTGGGGGTCCAAAATGGATTGCTTGTTCAGCCTGAAGATGGCTTTGGGGGCACCTAACACCTATGTGGATGTCTTTGAGAAGATGGAGACAGGCTCTTTACTGAGGTGTCCCATTGGCGAATATGAGACAGTGGTGTAGCTGAAGCAGAGGGCCTATTACCCGATACATTAAAGCAAAAGCACAATAAACAGATATGGACTTGGTCTGAACTCAGACATAAGCACATTGATATAGCATAGCTGTATAAGCATTTTTGTATGCAACAGTCCTGTGAAAAACAATATTGCCATTGGTAGGAACAGGTCACAGGCCTAATCCAGACTGTGCAAGGTCTGTGAAATACATATATATGCCCCGGAATGTTTTTTAAATATTTGACAATTTGCACGAAGAATGAGGATAAATGCCTGCCTCATTTCATATGTGAGGTCCAAACACAGAGATTGATATTCAGGAAACTGCACAGAAAATCATGTTGGAACGAGTCCTGCCTGATAACATTCCACACAGATATAATAAAATCTTCAAACAAAAATACATTTTACATCCAGAATACATAACATGGAAGAAGTCTGTACAGAGCAGGATGAAAACTTGTTGATCTTTTCTTCTTCTCTTTTAGTATTCAGGTCCTAATTTAGAGTGAGGGGTTTTTTTCACTTGTTAAACAGTCCAACCTTTACGTAAGATTACACACTTGCTCACGGGACCTTGATAAATCCTCGTTATAAATGTATTCATTAAAAGAAGTTTCAAAAGCTTGCTGCATCAGAAGAATGAAGATTAATCTCCTCTGAACTCAACAAAAAATACATGTTATCTTTATGGTGACTATTTCAGACTAAATAAATTCTTCAATAGTTAGCACAGTATTGCTCAATAGCTGTGTTAACAGCCAGCCATCACAAAGCAAACCGATTATCACCATGTGAGAGCTGAACACCAGCCTGCAAAGCATGGGAAACTTCACTTCACAGTGGGTATTAATTTGTTCTCTGGATAGTCAAACTGTAGGGTGGTCATTCACAGGCTACACTTAATTCAGGGCAAAAATGATGGTACCCAGCCAAGCACAGGAAAAGCAGAACTTCCAAAGAGGTGGAAGGTAGTCAAATATCTGGGCAGAGCCTCAAGGCTGCTTGTTGCTTAAGAGAATGATCAGTAACCTCTGGAGATGAGGCTGATCTGAAATTAAACAGAATCCTAAACGTGGATACCTGTCTGAACAGAAACATGCAATGTGAGCTTGGCTTCTATAAAGAAATCTAGGTATACAGAGTTTGCTGAAGAACATCAGATGTGTCACTGGGAAGTTTCTTGATAAATTAACTGGGAATAACTTAGAGAAAAAAACGAAACAATTTGGAGTTGATCTAAACATGCAGATAGACATACTAAAATGCTTTAAGTTTTATTTCTACTTATGTCCTTCTAGAAATATGTATCTATTGTGTATACACATATAAAAAATCTTGTATGTGTATATATATAGATATGTGTGTATAAAATTCTTACTACCTGTATGGGTTATAATTATAAATTTATTCTACTTTAATTTCCCAATGTACAGTTACAGTGATCGAACTAAGATCATACCAAACAGGTCATATCATAGAAGTATTAAGTACTTCAAGTTTTGCTGGTTGCTTGACACCTCTATAGCCACAGCCATCACATACAATTCAGAATCTCTACAGAAATCTCATGCATTCATTTCACATATTTATTGCCAAAAAAACCAAAAACATGAATAATGAATCTATCTGTCCATAAAGAGCTGGTATTTGGAAAGCCCAAGTTCAGCTAGACTTGAAACTAGAAAGGGATGTCAAGGACAACAAAAAGAGCTTCTGCTACTACACTATCTTTAAAAAAACCCAAACAACTATTTTCTGAGAGAGCTGAGGGTAAGCTAAAAGATTGCAATTCATAAAAAAAAAACAAGCCACATAAAAAAAACCCCAAACCACACCTCAGTACTTGCTTGTTGGTTTGGTTATTTTTTTTGGTTTGTTGGGGTTTTTTTTAGATGGTTCTTGGTTTTTGGTTTGTTTTTTTTGTTTTGTTTTTTTTTTTAAATAAGTCCTTGTAACATCTTCTCCTAACTGTGTCATGGTCTACTACATACAGCACTCTTCATACAGAACATTACAAAAGACTTTACAAAAATCAGGAATAGCTGCTAAGAAGAAAAACAAGCATATGAATAACATTTCATCTGATAGGTACTGACAGTAAAGAAAAAATTTGTACGAAGTTTTTTGTCTAAGCAAAACAGATTTAGTGGACATAGCCTGAAGTGACTCCATCAAAGTTTGAACACAACAAATCTAAATGATTGAAGTTTACAAGAAATCCCTTCACAAACAAGAATACAAGAGAGTGAAAGGTCAGTAATATCCCAAGGGGCAGACAGGAAAGCATAGAAATTGTCTTCTTTCACGTAAGTTTACTGACCAATGGATACTCTCTTTAACCAATAATCAGGGAAAAGGTTTTAAAAACGATGAAACTCAGATAATGTGGCATTTCTCAAAGACTACAGCAGCATTTACTTAAATAGTTTCACACCTGGCTTTTCTAGACGGCCCCTGTGACAGTCCCATTTCTGGTGAAACATGGTTTACGCAGCTGTGCTGATCGGCAGTCCCATTTCTCCTAATTTTTAAACTCTTCAGCTGACCATAATAAAATTTGGCCTGCATGCCAAAACCATGGTGTTCCCGCAAGTTGCATAAAAAGGGTGGTTGAATAAACATGGAAGGCCCAGTGTGCCATTCTTGCTGAAGGAAATGATGAGACATGCTTAATAGCAACATTTTCTTCTCAGGTCATGAACAAGTCAAGTCCAGAGTCAACCACTGCTGGTGGTACATGAGCAGCAGATGGAGGACTCATAATCATGCATAGCAATGGAGTAGCTTCAAACAATCACAGAAAGGGCTGGGACAGAGAGAAGGAGGAAGCTCTGAAGTGACAGTGGGAAAGGATGAGGAAGACACTAGGATAGATGTGAACAAAGTAAATCAGTTGAAGGAAAACCGGGTTTCATTAGTTCTGCCATTCATGGAATAATTTGTTTTATTTAAAGATGATAGCCGAGAGAACCTCTCAACAGGCTTTATAATAATGTGTCAACTAAGTCTCATGGTGCTCCTCTGCATTCATTGTATCAGGTGATGTTGTGCCATGAAGACAGACAGAAACCTTCCTGGCGCCCACAGAAATCCTGCAACAGGACAAAGTATAGACCCAGTGTCAGCTAGTCCTGTACTTCAACCACAAGATCTCTGAATCAAACCCAACTCCAAATCACACCTAACAAATCATAACTTCATTGCAATAGAAAGGTATTTACACTAGATCTACTTTAGTTTGCTTTAATCTCACTTGCTTTACTGATTCTGAGTCTGTATGTTCAGGACCCTAAACCTTCTGAAATAATGGCAAAATACCCTCCTGCAGAAAGCCCCAAAGCCATTTGCCTAATATTATGCAACATGAGTCCTGCACACATGAGATGTGAGAGATCCTTTCTCACCCAGAAAACACTTCTGGAAAACCAGTCAACTTACTGTAAGTTGCTTAAAACTGTATGGCTAAGAAATAAACTTATCACCCTCCACCACCCACACCCACCCCCTAAAAAATAAAAGTGCTAGTTTCTTCCGAATGTAATATTGGAAACACAACCGATGCGGCGGCTGTCCATAGCACATAACCTGTTAGGCATTAGGAAAACATATTTTGAATTATACAACGTACCCTCACTCATTGTGTCTTCTGCCACGTGTCAGCTGACAATTACAATTATCATGGCTAAGCACTAAGTATAGTGAAATCAATTGCCTGCTAATTTGGAATATTCTACATGCTCACTGGAGCTCCTATGGATGGTCCCCACATATTTTCTGACCTGTAGGGAACAGAGGGCAAACACCTAGATGCTGGATTCTTTCCTCCTGCCTGCCCGTAAACTATGTACAACAGCATCAGTAAAAATGTATTTGCCACATACAGATCTGTATAGCTCTTTCTTCACCTTGACAGACAGGCACCAAAATGCTGTGTTATTTCAGAACAACAACAAAAGACAGAAAAGCACCAGACTCTGTATTTTGGTATCAAGACTCAAGGCAATAAAGATGGCGGCCAATGTCATAACCCGCAGAAGTATTTGAAAGGCGAGGGAAATACTTTTTTTTTTTCCCCTCAGTTAAAATGGAAAAAGAAAATAACACACTTCAAACTCAGTACACAGAATCAATACCATTTCAATTTGTTGCTTTTGCATCACACTGAATATGACAGCTCACTGCATGGCTGCAACAGTCAACATCTACAGAAGATTTTACAGGACTAGCAAGTTGTAATTGCACTGAAGTGGACAAGGACATTGTTGATAGCACTGCTTTTCTACTCGCAGATGACAGAGTTTCTCTGTGATAACCTCCATTTCCTCAGCCTGAATTTTAGAACAATTTCATATCCATTTTGCGTGGAACATGCCCCCGAGGTCTATACACCACTGAAAAAATTAGGCCTACTTCCCCCATGGGCCCTATGTTCACCCTCTCATTAGGATACATTTCAGGATACACTTAGGACACACTTCACTATATAAAAACTAGTTTGTAAAAGGGTTTATTATTTTATTGTAAACAGAAGAAACAAAACTGTTGGAGAAACCCCTTCACTTCCCAGCTCCTGGGACATCTACAGAATAGCATAGGAACTTTAAGTTAAACTCCAGGGGAAACTGAGCATTTCAGAACAGCATGTCTTTTTCTTTATAAGGACACACAAAATTAAATGGTTTAAATGCAACATAAACAGGACTCTCTCAAATCCTAAACTGCGCTCCAAGGAATCCCCTGGACAGAGACCATTACTCCCATCCAGCCTTAAGAGGGTTGACTTCTCTTTGCTTTTCCCTCTCGCTTTATTCCTCGTACGTACACAGTCATTTTAATTTCTGTGCCTTTTTCGTATTAAGTCGTTCGATGCCATCATGCACCACTGTGTGGCTTAGCACCAGGTGGGATGCTGCCCTCCACTGGGTCAGGCCCATCACGGACACAGAGGGGGAGCCCAACCAAGGAGGCTGTGTGAACTCTGCCTTGGAGATTGGCTAACTGCAGGAGCCCAGGTACCAGAATGAGATGCTTTCACTCAGACTATTCCCACTTCGTTTACAGAAAGACAAAACAGTCTACCAGGGCAAAAGGTGTAAGAAAAGGTGTCAGATTCTGATTACAAGAATTTTCTCCATTCCATCCTCCCCTTCCCAGGCATCTCTCCTTTTATCAGCTTAGACTTTATGGTGGAAGATAAATACAAGGCACCCAGATTTCCAAGCAAGCTCAACAATGATACGGTAAATCAGAGACAGACAACATTATTATATCATCTTTTCTCACAAAACTATGCAAAGCTTCTTCTCTCCTCTACATGGAAAGAAATTCCTTGTCTGTGTGTGACTTACGGTATTTACTGTATGAGCTTTGAAATATTATATTTAAAATTAAAAGCTTAAAAGCTTAAAATGCTATTTGGTTCACATCAGGAAAAAAAAAACACACTACGGAATTTCTTTTTCTCAGACTTCTACTGTGTCAATGGCAAAAATCCTTCAAGACTCAGACATAAGCTTGTTTAAACCAAATTACAACAGCTGAAAGAATGTTCCATACGACTTATAACTAATTTATTGAATTCATGAAACATAGTGGGTAAATGCAGTAAAGGCTCAGGAATAAAAGGACATTCAATTAGGAAGAAAGAGGAACAACGATTCATATGATAATCTTACATACTCATGTGGAACTAATTCTTCCCTCTATAGCTTCTCCTATTGCTGCTAAATGATTGTACACAGGGGCTGCAGAGCAGTAACATGGTGGTGTGGCACAATGTGGCTAGTCAGCAGGCAGTTTAAAATACAAAGTGTTGCACTATACCTGCTTTTCTAATAAAAAGAGAGAAAAAGTGTTCTACCTTGTTTATCTATATCAAGAACAACCACACTCAAAATGTCTAAAAAATTTGCTCTTCTTCTGAGATTTAAGCCTTGGAGTCTTGCCCAGTTAGCCATTACATTACCTTAACACATCACTCGTTCAGAGCTTTAACATTACTATCACTGTAGACAAAAAGTCTTAAGATACTGTTTCGATGACAACAGTGTAAAACTGTTGCCAGTTTTACGCATGTGAACTGGCTGCAACCTCAATGAGGAGTATAAGTCTGAATCCTGTGTAATTTAAGCACAGGTGTGTTAATATGTGGAGGCCTCGATTCTTTCAAGCTTAGAATGAATAGCTACCCTGTTAGGTAACAAATGAGTTTCTTGCAAAAGGAGAGGAAAAAAAAAAAACACATTACAACCAAAATCGACTGTGTATTTCATAGCATTATCTCCTACCTACTTCACAAGCAACAAACAAGCCAAACCATTAGTGTAGTAAGCTGATCTGATTAAATATATTCCTCTAAAATCACTACTTGCTAAATGATTTCTAGGCAGAAAAACAACTGATTAATTTATTTAAAGGCTTTTCCTTATTCAGGATATTAATAACAAAAAAAAAAGGGTTAGCAGTAATCTTTTTAGAAGTATCAAAGTCTTCCTCCTTTGCTCCTCTTCAAAAGAGATCTTGATAAGGTTTTTCTTGTCAGAAAACCCTAGGACTGAGAGTCTGAAAAGAAATATGACAAAGCCTGGAAATGGGACAGAGGGGCTTGGGTGAACCTAGATTAAAAGGAAACAAAGGAAAAAGCTCTGCAAAATTTCACTTTCATGGTTCAGTGCTCAAGATAACTGAAATGAAAATCCTTTATCCTCTTGCTGGAAATATGTCTAAGCAGTGGCTGTTTACTTGAAAAATAAATCTATCTTGCAGATATCTGCACGTACCCATAGACACCTTCTACAGAATTCAGCACTAAATATTTAATCACCAGAAAAGGCATTTGCCTCACTTTTCCTAAGTATAGGAATTCTTTCAGGGAAAGTAAGATTTAACAGTTGCTCCTGTTCCCCTGCCAGTTCTCCTTGTCCTGTCCCCCATGACAAAATATTTTTCCTTTAAGATTTTCCTGGCCTTCGTGGTTAAGAGGAAGAAGATGTTTACATTAATTTAATAATTCCTGCTAATCAGCTTTAGAACAAAGACAACCTGACACAGTTATCTACTCCTATATGCCTTTCGGTTGTTGGTTTTTTGGGTTTTTTGGTTTTTTTGTTCCCTACACCTGTATCACATTTTGAAAACAGATCAGCACCTACTGCATGGAGAGGGCTAATGCCAAAAATAAGTTTCCAAGCAATTCACGTCCTTCAACATCATCTTGTCTTTTCCCATTGATGCAAATACAAAATTAAAGAAACACAGCCCCATCAACAGCAGGCTTCAAATACACCTGCTTACTAATTACCTATACCGCACCACCTGTTCCTCCAGCTGATTTATGACAACCTTTAAAACACCAAACACAAAAAAGAATGTTTGCCCCACGCAACTAAGTGCAATGTAAACATCCCTCAGTAACAGTTAACTGAAGCTGGTACACTCACACAGCAAAAGACATCTTCCAAAGACACTGACTCAAGTCTGGAAGTTATCTGCAGGCAATACAGTCTTGAGTTAATACGTAACCTGACCTTTGAAGGCATAGCTGGATTTTACTGTGCGCCTGTCAGGTGCTGGTCTGTCAACCTCAAAACAGAGCTCTGCCTTTATCTGCAGTCATGCAGCTTAACGAATAAAACATGTAATCACAAGCAGATCAAGAGTCACCGATTGCAAGCAGTGCAAAAAGAATACTCTGGTACAGAACAATTAGTACCAATTTTATGAGTATTCCTATTTATTTGGTCAGCCTCAAGACGATTAAGTGTCATGTTGCAACAACAGGAGACTTGAACAAGTTACCTCTTCCAATTATTGGTGTAACTGACACATTCAAGTTTCAAAAGCATAACTCGGTTTATAAAAAAAAAAAAACAACTTGAGACAGGAGGACAGGTTAGTATTTAGAATCATGGGCTCTAATATTTTTCTGATACGCAAGCTATCCCATGCAAACACCCACCTCTGCCTGTAATCTCAGTAGTGATACCTCCTCTAAGTATTAACTGCACCGTTTAAAGCCTCATACATGACTAAAACTGGCACCCAGAAGGTGTAAAGAATTTCTGTGACATAGATTCACAATGGTGATGATTTAGGACAACTGCCCTCTTGGTATCCCGGCTGTCTTGGATGCAGTTTGTAGGGCAGTTAGAGCTCAAGCAAATATTCTGAAATAACCACCATGGGAGTGTGATCTGAGGCACAGAACACAGAACAGGAGATCTACTTTAATTGTACTACAGCAACCTTTAGAGAAATTGGATACTTTAGAAAAATTAATATTTATTTTTATATATATTAAGTTAGAAGTGTTTTGAGTCTGAGAAATTTATTTTTCAATTGCACACCGGTATCTTTAAAAGTATTAAAGAATTTCTTTTCTACTATAAACAGGCACAGTTTCATTAACTTCAAAGCAGCCAGTATTAATCTCAGACTACTGTGGTAAATCACTGCAGCGTAGAGACACTGCAGCAATAAAGCACTGGGCTTTCAAGTAAGATACGATACAAAGGATACAATGGCATGTAGAAGCTACTTCTTTGCACTTTTAAAAGGACTTAGAGTTAAGAAAAACAAGAACAGCATTTCATAACACCTCATACTGCTAGTTGTAAATTGATTTCACGCTGTTGGTGTCTACTCAGCTTGACATTTAATGAGTCAGCGCATCTCCTTCTTTATACAAGAACATCTTGGAAGGGAAGGGCCTGGTGTAAAGTTACCAGAGTTGCAGAAAGAGAAGACCACACTTGTATTCTCACTTTGCAACTCCCTTTCTTCTCTAATTACCATATACATTTACCTTATTTTTGCTAATTTTACATCCACATGTTTTATGAGGGCATCATTACATTTCAACTGTAGTTTTACATAAATAAGACTTAAAAAAAGTAAGCTACTGTGAAAGTTGCAAGGAAAAGTTGCAGTGATACGTGACTTTTGACCATTTGTATTGAAATTATAACACAAAAAATAGATTGAAAAGCACAATATCCTCTGGATTGAAAATCCCAATATACGCAGCAGGAGTGTTTTTTAAAGCATTGGTGGGTGCAGAACAGCAAAAAAATGCCAGCAGCAATTAATATGTGTCACTTTGAGATACAAGCTTCTTTCATTTTGCACTGAGGACTAAACTAATATGTTGAGTCTAATGTCTAAATATTTAGTAGGTAATGCTAGGTAATCATCAAATATAAATTTAAAAAATAAAGTTTGTTTCCTGAAAACTTCACATTTTAATAATGTGAAAGAAAAGACGAAGAGAAAATTAAGAATCTCTTATTCATGGATACCTAAAGAAACTTGCCTTCTGGTTATGAGTGACAATTTAAAAAAAGGAAAATTAAGAAATTGTAGTCACTGATCAATACATTATAAGATTTGTTACATTTTAATCAACAACTCAGATGTATTTTATCTTTTTGACCAGTGGTGGGAGAGAGGAAAAGAGAAAAGGAGAGAGGGAGGGAGGAAAAAACAAATCTTCAGTCATCACTATCTTTACTGCCTTACCTCAGTACCCTATAGTTAGCCACATAGCCTGTAATTTTCGGCCATCTCCTGCTGCTGCTTTCAAAATAGCAAAAATATCTTATTTTATTACTTTATTATATTTTAATTATACTTGATATATTTGAAGTAGTTTTCGCACTTCGGGAATGCTTTTTTTTGCTTCACAAATATTTTTAACATATTATTTGCCAAACATTTAACCAGACAACAAAGTCTTCTTTCTACTCAGAAGCACACAGCTGCTGTGCATGGCAGAGTGCCAAAGTATTAAAACCAGAACATAGTAACTAATAAAGATTGAAGAATTCTGTATTTGGACCAAAAAAAAATTTGAACATCTTTCCATTTGGAATTCCCTGCATATGTTTGAACGTATTGCCACTCTGTCTGCATCAACACTGCCCTGCTGTCATTTTATATCATGCTACTGTGGAAATAAAATAAGCAGACCCACCTTTAGGAAAACTAAGTTCCTAATACAGCAGTTCTGCTACAGTTTTGGAAGCCACTGTAGGGTCCAGGGCATATTTGGAACATTCCGTACATGTGACAGTGTGAAATGAATGGAAAGCCTCTCTCTAGTCCGTACTCTTTAGCTGCCAGAAGAAGCTGGCATATAAGCAGCTGGCACTGAAACGATCAGGCCATCATGACCTCAATGCAGATGGTTTGCTTTCCAGATGTCTATTATTAAACAGTTGCAATTTGTTTTCTCGATAAAAAGAACCCGATCCTATGGACACATGCAGACGTAATGCCACCCATGCTACTTCCAGGAACACTGCCAACTGAAGTCAATGGCAATAAATCAGAGAGGCAAAATTACTAGTATACATTTTTGCAGGATAAGGATTTGTGCCTGACTCACTCAAAAGTATATGGCTAAACATAAATGGATGCAAGATTTTCAAGTTACACTTTCAGATGCAAAGACCTTAATTAATTTATAGATAGCATGTAAGATTATTCAAAGGAGAAAATAATTTACATTTAGATTTGCTTACCTCAAGGTCCAAATATATTTACACTCAGCTTCAGTTTCCCCTGCAGATTAAATAAATTAAAATACACCACAGAAAATTCAGTAGAACAGGACAAAACTGTAAAACCAACAGAGCTAGGAATAGGATTCTTACTATGCTAACACAAACATGTGCAAGTGTCCTGTGAGAGTAGGATTATGACACTACTACTATATAGAAATTTTTCCGTATATTAAAAAACTAATTCAGTCATGTGTTGTACGGAGAACAAAATAGTAGTGGCTTTTGGGGTACAAGAGACAAAATTGTAAGTCCACTGCATTAAATGCATTGCTGAGTACAACTTCAGCCAGTTATAAAAACATCTCAGCGATCTCAGTCTTCAGTTGCCAATTTTGTTGCCTTTACAATACACTGATCCCTTTAATTTGTTTTGGTTGGAGACAAGGGCCAGGCAGGAGCTGATCCAGGGTCCCTTGAAGTGAACAAGAACCTTTCTACTAGTATCAGTGGCCTTGAAATAAAACTCTCTTAGCATCTATCCACTCGTTTTCTCTCTGCATGCAATTTAGGTAATTCTACCACCTCTCTGGGCAACCTGCTCCAGTGTTGCACTACCGTCATCATAAAAAACGTCTTCATAGTCCAAATCTACCCTCCTTTAGTTTAAAACCATTACCCTTTGTCCTATCAGAACAGGCCTCTCCCCATCTTTCTTATAAGCCCCCTTTAAGTACTGGAAGGCTGCTGTAAGGTCTCCCTGGAGCCTTCTTCATGCTGAACAACCCCAACTCACTCAGCCTGTCTTCAGAGGAAAGGTGCTGCAGCCCTCTGATCATTTTTGTGACCCTCCTCTGGACCCGCTCCAACAGGTCCATGTCCTTCCTCATGGAAAGGGCTGCAGAACTGGGCACAGAACTCCAGGTGGCGTCTCACCAGAGCGGAGCAGAGGGGCAGAATCCCCTCCCTCGACCTGCTGGCCACACTTCTTTTGATGCAGCCCAGGATGCGGTCAGCCTTTTGGCCTGCGAGTGCACATTGACAGTTCATGTCCGGCTTTTCATACACCAGTACCCCCAAGTCCTTCTCAGCAGGGCTGCCCTCAATCCCCTCATCCCCCAGCCTGTATTGACACTGGGTATTGCCCTGACCCAGGTGTAGACCTTGCACTTAACCTTGTTGAACCTCATGATCTTCACACAGGCCTACTTCTAGAGCCTGTCCAGGTCCCTCTGGATGGTAATCCATCCCTCGGGCGTGTCAGCTCAGCTTGGTGTCATCCACAAACTTGCTGAGGGTCCACTCAATCCCACTGTCTCTGTCACTGATGATGATATTAAACAGCACTGGTTCCAACAGAGACCCCTGAGGGATACCACTCATTACTGGTCTCCATCCAGACATTGAGCTGTTGACCACTACCCTCTGGATGTGATCACCCAGATAATTTCTTGTCCACCAACCATGTCACTGATCAAATCCATATTTCTCCAGTTTAGAGAGAAGGATGTTGTGGGGGACCGTGTCAAAGGCCTTTCAGAAGTCCAGATAGATAGATGATATCCGTAGCTCTTCCCTTGTCCGCTGAGGTAGTCACTCCATCATAGAAGGCCACAAGGTTGGTCAGGCAGGACTTGCCCTTGGTGAAGCCATGCTGGCTGTCTCAAATCACCTCCCTGTCCTCCATGTGCCTTAGCATGGCTTCTAGGAGGATCTGTTCCATGATCTTCCCAGGCACAGAGGTGAGGCTGACAGGTCGGTAGCTCCCAGGGTCCTCCTTTCTACCCTTTTTTAAATGGGTGCAATGTTTCCCTTTTTCCAGTCACCAGGAACTCCACCAGACTGCCATGACTTTCAAATATCATGGAGAGTGGCTTGGCAATATCAGCCAGTTCCCTCAGGACTCTGGGAGGCATCTCATCAGGTCCCATAGACTTACGTATGTTCATTTTTCCTCAGGTGGTCACAAACCTGATCTTCTCATACAGTGGGAGGGACTTTGCTCCCCGAGTCCCTGCCTTGTGGTCCACCCACTCCAGAGGTGTGGGAAGAGATTTTGCCGGTGAAAACTGAGGCAAAAATGTTGTTGAGTACCTCAGACTTCTCCTCATCCTTTGTTGCCAGCTTTCCAGTTGTGTTCATCAGGGGAGTACGCTCTCTTTGACCTTCCCTTTCTGGCTGACACGCCTGTAGAAGCCCTTCTTAGTATTCCTTGTGTCCCTTGCCAAGTTCAGCTCCAGCTGTGCCTTGGCCTTCCCGACCCCATCCCTACACAACCCGTCAGCGTCCCTATACTCTTCCCAGGATACCTGTCCCTGCTTCCTCTGCCTGTGCATTTCCTTCTTGCCCTTTAGTTTGACCAGCAGGTCTCAACTCATCCATGCTGGTCTCTTGCCTTCCTCTCCTGATTTCTTACACCTGGGGATCGAGAGCTCTTGCACTCGACAGAAAGTGTCCTTAAAGATCTGCCAGCTCTGTTCTGCTGCCTTGTCCCAGAGGGCAGTTTCCCAGGGTGTCCTGTTGAGTACTCTTTGAAGAGCTGGAAGTTTGCTTTCCTAAAATTCAGGGTCCTGACTTTACCCTTCTCCTGACCCGTGTACCTGAGGACTGTGAGCTCCACCAGTACATGATCACTGCAGCCCAGGCTGCCTCCACTCTTGGCGTCACCGATTAGCTCGCTTGCATTGGTGGCCATCAGGTCCAGTATCACATCCCCTTTGGTAGGGCTGTCTATTACCTGCCTTAAGAAGTTATCCTCGATGCATTCCAGGAGTCTCCTGGATTGCCTACAGCTCGCCAATGCAGCAGACGTTGGGGTGGTTGAATATACAGTGGCTTCTCAGCAAAAGGAATTTTAGGCAACACTATTTAGAGCTGAGTATACCATAATGCTTCCAGTACCAGCACCAGCCACTATAAAGGTACTTCAGTCCACCCATAGATGGTCTCACCACAGTTTCCAAGCACCTCACAAGTTTAAAACATTTAGCTTTACCATATGGTTGATGGGTCAAGAACTGGTATCACCGCATTTTACAGAAGGATCAGCTGTATTATTGATGCAGTCACTTTGTGGGAGAATAGGGAACTGAACCCAGGTCTCTCAAATCCCATACTTGCATCCATAGTCAGAGCACCACACTTGTTACAGTGTTGTATCTGACACAAGGAGTTAGATAGGAAACAAGAAAGCAGAAGTAAGACCAACCAACCATCCCCGTAAACCACACCACCAAAACCAAACCAAGCTATCCAGTATACACTGTAGTCTTTTTCATTTGAGTTAGTTATTGAACTTCCTGATTCAATTTTTAATTTATTAACTCTCTACATATTGATCTACCTACCTGTATAAAACACACATATGTATGTATAGATAATTACATATCTGTATTGTCAAAAAGGTAAAAAAAGGGACATGATTAATTAGCAGACTACTTACATATTGCAAAATTTCTGCACGGAAGAAAAAAACTAGCACTTGAGATATAATTTAAAAAGTCCCTTGTGAAACATAAGTTTAAGAATTTATCTACTCAACTAGCCACTGGAATACTTAGTACTATGATATGAAATGGTTAACAGAAAATTTCAGGATTACTGTATCTCATGATACTTCCTTCAACCACATAACTATTCCTTCACACAAACTATTCTGCTTCAAGAATTGTCTGACCTGCAATTTCCCCTCAGAATAAAATAAAAAAGAAAGAGAAATTTTAAGTGCTTTGTTTACTCCCCCCTGGAATCCTTTTTGATGCCCTAAAGATACAGAAAGAAGTGGAAAAGGACAACTAAAAGCCTCTATGTCACCTGCATGTCAGAGGTTACATGAAATACGCATATAATATATTAACTAACATGTTAACTAATATTAACTAATACGCATATAAAATATTAACTGCTTAAACTTCCCCTAGCAACGTTTTTTTCCCCACTAGGAAAAAGATTTTCATAGCGGAAAAGGAAATCGTGAATGACGTCAGTTCTGCTGTTTAGAACTACTGGCAGCGACTGCCCTCTACCAGCACCCTGAGACTGCTGATGCTAGTACTATCTGTGCAATGCATGTGAATGTACAATATTAAACATAAGCATTCGAATTATTAATACATTTTCCACTGTATCCAAACCTGATACTTTTCAGCTAGTAAGTGATTTATTTTACTGTTTTAATCTCCTAATGTTTTCGGATTTAAAACTGGTCTCAGTATGGGATAGGAAAAAAATTATGCAATATATTCGATTGCAAGGTACTGCATGGGGGGAGCTAAGCAAGGGCCAAGTAAAAGAATGTTGAGTTTATCTCTTGTGGTTAATGGTTCATATCCAGTCCAGCTCAATAGTGTCTGAAGCTCACTACCCTGAATGTTTTCTTACCACTGAGTTGGTGGAACCGAACTAGCAGTGATGAATTTTCCAAGCTGTAAAGTTTTCATTAACACCCTTGTTCTGGGGCACAAATAGAACACATTCTCCTTGAGTCCAACAATGCTACATACTTTCCCTTTTACGTAATTTAAAAAAGCTAAATATATGGCCTATAATACCAGTACTTATTAAGACAAAAAGCAGCAGGCTTTCTCTACAGCTGCCATATCCTGTGAGAGTCAATACTCCCTACTGCCCATCCAGCTTGTCTTCAGTTTGTCTTCTGCCACAGCTGGGACATGATCAGCATATTTGAAGTCAATATGAATTTTCCAGCTGCTTCTGGAGGCACAGAACTACCTCTTGAAAAGTAGGTGACATCTTTAAACAAAAAATATAACATTATTAATAACTCAGTCAAAAATTGGCTATCATTCCTCATTGAGTTCAAAAGTTGGAACTCAGAGAATCAACTCCTAATGAAAACATGAAGGATCTTGAACAAATATAAGTAATGATGTAAAAATGTGGTAAAATACAATAGACTTTGCTTGGGCTTTCACTTATTGTACTAATTCTTTCAATTCATGGCCATCCATAGAAGCTCATACTTTCAGATCAGCAATAATTAAACAGTATTTAAAAAAAAAAAATAGCGTAAGACACTGCAACATCAATCTAAAAGGATAGCATTTACCCAGTAGTTTCTCCTGTATAGGTAATGCCCAAGCTTTACTTCTTTTTTTTGGCTTCACCTAACATATATAAAGAACAAAACACAGATTTATTACAGATTTCCTAATCTTCTTTCAACTGTAAATAGATAGAGAGAAAGTAATCTGCCAGCCTCACAACTTTTATGTCATTTACAGCTAGCAAGCTTATTGCAGATACCGGAACATGGAAGGTAAGGGTGAAAAAGACCCAAATCAGTTTCAAAAAAGATTGCTTCCTCATTGTTCAAACCAAAAAACCCCACTACTCTTACTGTTTCATCTAGCTCCTATCCAGGTCTTCTGAATAAAAAGACAGTTTGCAAAGCAGCCTACTAAGCAGCCTGAGTCTATTCTGCATATAACTACAGAGAAAAGTGATGTATTTTCTAGGCTGCTGACGAATTTTGTCAGAATATCTGTTTAATCAGAAAAGAATACTCCTCTTTCTCTCCCTCCAAACTATGAGGTACAACCAATAACCCTTTCCTAAAAAAATATCGGGGATTTTATTTTTCGTAATAAACAAAGCAAAACAACTTAATGAGTGAAGAGCTGGTACAATATGGGCTTCTACAGAAGTTGCACTTCAGTGCAGAAATATACAGATGCTGCAGCTGCTGGTTGGCAATTTCCTGTTCTCAGCTTCAATAGCTCTAAACCTTGTTTCATATTAAAAACATCATGACCGAGCACAAGGTTATCTACTTCTGTTAGGTAACAGGGAACCTGGGTGTGTTTTGTTCTTTGGAAGCTTACAACATCCAGTCTGTGTTTCTACCTTTGATACTTGTAAGGGACAAAAAAGTATAGTAATACATCAACAGAAGGAACCAAAATTAATACAAGATTCCATGGATTTTACAGTGTGTTTTCAAAAGTATTCAAGGAAGCTCTTTTGATTGCCTAAAGAGCTGTCAGATGAAGTGGGGAAAAAATACTTCAGAGAAATGGTAGCTAATGGTCTTTGAGAGCTAAAGAGCTCTGAAACTAAACAAGAATATAACAGAATTACAGTAGAGCTGCTGTGGCTAGGGGAAACCTCCAGACATTGCCAAATTTTGATGCCTTCAATTAGAACTTCACTGGCCTCAGTTTAAGATCACCGACTGTTTACATACCAGTTATCACAGGAAAGGGAATCCAAAAGGTCTCTTAGAACTGGAGAAGCCCCAGCACTGCTACATCTGCATCATATGACACTCAGACATCTGCATCTTATGACACTTAGACATCTGCCCTTAAGCTTCCTTTGATCCAAGCAGTTTGCAGTCCTGGATTTTCTCTTGTCTTCTGGGAACACTTCCTGGACACCAATTTTTCTTTCTTCCCAGTAGTTCTCACCATTTATAATAGAACTTTTGCAATCCTATGATCATTCCATAAACCAGCTATAAATTGCATTTTTAATATCCCATCCTCCCAAAGCAATGCACTATGTCAGTCAACAAGATTTCTTCTTCTGTTCAGCACCCTCAAAAATATTTTGACAAGGTCAGCATTCTCTCAGCAGCAGCAGACTACCTTTCAAGAGTAGTTTTATAGACTACATTTTCATTTCCAAATCAGTGGTAAAGAAGTGTCCCAGAAAATCAGTAGGAACAGGTGACCATCTATCTTATTGACAGCACCTTTGCTCCACAAGAGGCATCAGTCTCCAGCTCTCCTTGGGTTCACAGCTCACCAAAACCACTGCCTCCCTGATGGACACTTCTCTCAAATGGCTGTAGCTCCAGCTCAGCACTGTCCCCACTGCACAGCACTAAGAAGTGTACTCACGTGCTGCCTTTGGCACCTCTATTCTAGAAAGCCCAGTGTTTCTTCCCGCACTACATAGATTAATACTACATTTGGAGATTCTTGCCTTCTCCTGTCCCACAGCTGAAAAAGACCCATTGCCTGATAAAGCACATCCTTCATTCTTCCTTGTTTTAACATACTGTATTTATTTATTTCTGCATTTCTCGGGATCATAACCAGTTGTTCCACTTATAGATAAATTCTACTGCTTCAAGGTTCCTTTCTGGGCAACAGGGTGGTCGTATTGATTTTCCTTGACTTTAGACACTGTATTGCCCAATGCTCATCCACGTGAAAAGGAAACATTAAGGCTTGAGCTGGTGGAATTCTTACTGACACTGCCAGTAAAGAGCGTGAACTCCAGCAGCCAATCAACAACAGCAGAACCCGCTCACACATTTGCCTTTAAAATCACTCTGAGTACCAGCAATATACTATATACTATACACCATGGTATACAATGTGGTCTACATTCTTACTTAGCTCTATCCTCAATTACCATTATTACATTACAGACAATAACAGAACAGGTTCAGCCAAACACAGCAGTGATAGCTGAATGCTGTAATGAGGGTAAGAATGTGGTCCTCAGGGACAGTCTAATCACAGATCTGCAGTCAGAGTAATTTTTGACCAGACAGTTGGACCAAGGGTATTTTATCACTTCAAAATACACGTAAAAAGTGTATGCTTCACTCTCCAAAAAAATATTTCCTGACAAATATTCCATTACTGGTGAAGAAAGTAGAAGTTATCCTAAACTAGAATTGGGTTTTTGTTTTGTTGTTGAGGTTTTTTTTAATAGTCAGAAATGAAACAGCAACAACCCTTTCAAGATGTGTTTAAAGAATCACGGTAACTACAACCAAATTATTTTTCCCAAACATACCCAATACATAGCTTTGGGAGACATATTCAGCTAGAAAGTTTGAAAAGAAAGTAATTTTCATCACTTCAATATAAAATATGGTGAGAAACAAAAAGAAGTCAACACTTCAAATTATGCCAATATCTTTTATTGCTTAAATAACCTGTATCTTACCAACAACAAGAAAAAGCACCACAGTATGGTAAATCCTATTCAAGATTGGTAAGAAAAGTTTTTCTTTTCACAGCAAAATTGTTCATCCTAGGTGAGACAACATAAAGAATAAGATCATTCTAATGACCAGACATTAATGCTGGAAAAACACACTACATTAGCAGTACTAATAATATGGTATGACATCTAGCTGTTTACAGAGTTTTTCTCTCACCTAATACACAAAGTATTCAAGTATCAAGTTACTGAACTCCCAGGTACCACTAAAAAGATTTGTGTTGCACATAGAGTCTGATAGGGCACAGCTTCAACATCTTCATAAGAAAGGAAAAAGGTGAAAGAGGACACCTTGCGCCTCAAAACAGATTTGCCAAGTTCCCTTCTCTTAGCAACAATACACTGATGCCCACTGATGCACCCTCATCCAAAATTTACTAAACAAGTCTTTAGTAAACTACACTCCAGTATTGTTTGGCATAAAAATAATATATATATACCCTCTATGTCTTCAAAGTTTTCAGTTGTGTCCCATGTGAGTCCTTACACTTAAAAAATAACCCCAACCAACCGATAACTTTGAATTTCACTCTGCTTCCAGCAGGTCTTTCCTTCATATGCATACAAGAATGAGTATGTATGAAATGAAAGACCGAGAGAACAGTAACTACAGACCAGTCTTCAAATTAATACAATGCAAGACACAAGCACGTCTCAACCGTGATTAGTGGTCAGTTTCTGTCACTCATGCTTTCTTAAATGACATGTTAAATGACTGATGGCAGAAGCAAATATCCAGTATCAACTGGCATACTAACGGATTTGTTTACACTACTGACTGAAAACCAAACATGACTATCATCCATCTAGTCCAGCAATCCTTTCAGAAGTTACTAAGCTCAGTTTTGAAAAAAATCAAAGTCACAACAGGCATTGTGTGTCTAGACCTGCTCAGGTTTGGTCTCATATTCACCCACCTCACTAAGAGCATTTCTAATTACTTCCTAGGTTTTGGGGTTTTTTTTCCCCCAGTCTTCCCACCACCAAGATTCAATAAGTTTGTTTTATTTTAAAATGTCAGCTCTGCTGCTACCCTGTAAAGACACAAATCGAAAGAACGATTGCTCTGGAGAAAGCTGGTGAAGTTTGTGCATGCAGACATCACCTGTGCATCTTAGGACAGCCTACCTACAAGCAGCAGAGCCAGAGCGGATTGCTTCGGGGCTGAGCGCTGCCCTTCTGGACCGGTCTGTATTCCTCCCTCAGCACAGCGCATCCCGAGGCAGTGCGGGGCTCCGCTGCCCTCCTAGCGCTGCTGCCCAGCCGGCGGCAGCAGGAGAAAAACAAGGGCAGTCCTGGTCGTACCAACCACCGAGCAGCTTCTTTACCACCTCCCCGTTCCAGTTGTGTTACTTTGTCCCTTCCATTTGACTCCGTAGGAAGAAATCAAGACCTTGTCCTTCAGATAAGGGGCAAAGACCTCTTCTGACCATCCCTGGCTATGGTTAACAAATCAGCAACGCTCCAGAACACAGAGGAAAAACGACCCTGGCATGCCAGTTTGTACCTCTCCCCGATAAAGCAACTTCCTACTGCCTGTCCGAGGCACTTTGCCACTGGCAGGCTGCTAAGGACAGCGGGGAGAGCTGCAGACGGCGCAGCGCCGCGCAGACCAGACCCGTCCCCGCTCGCTGCCTGCCCGACTCCCCTCTGGAGCGCCAGCCGGCTCCTCACACCGAGCTGATTCCCGGTTCGTCCCCACGTCCACCCCAGAGCCCGCCGAGCCCGAGGAAAGCACCTAGAGCAGCCACCTGCTGTTTCCGACTGAGCCGAACTCACCCCGGGCGGGGCCGGGGCTGGCGCTACCGAGCCCCCCGGCCTCCCCTACACCGGCGGAGACGCGGCCCCGCCGCCCCCGGCCCGCACAGCGGCCGCCCCGCACCCCGCGGCCGTTAACGGCCGCTAACGGACCGGGGCGCGCAGCCCGGCCGCTACCAGCACCTGGCCGCCGCGGCGCTGAGGGAAGGTGGCGGCGGCCCACCGCACCGCGCCGGGGCTGCTTTCGGCGCTGACAGCCCGGCGGGCCACGGGGGGGGCTCCTCCCCGCCACGGAGCACTCAACGAGAAGTGCTCGGTCCCCTCCAGGGCCAGCTGCTTCCCGGCGGAGGGGGAAAGCGGAGGCTGCTCTGGGAGGCGAAGTCGGTGTCCCCCCCGTCAGCGGGAGGCCGAGGGGGACGTCCGGGAGCGGCGCAGCCGGGCTCGGTACTTAACCGTCTGTCACCGTCACAGTCACGTCCGCGTCCTCCTCTCCCGGCTGCAGCTCCAGTTGCAGGGCTTTCTGGCTGGGGCTGGCGAGCTGCAGCCCCGCCGGCAGCTCCTCCCTGGCGAGGAGCACCTTCACGCTGCACCGCAGCAGCTGCTGCGGGCGCGGAGACCGAGCGGCCATGATCCCGCCGCCGCCGCCCCCCTCAGCCGCCACCAGCGGCTGCCGCCCGACACGCCGGGCTCCGGCGGCGCTACTGCGGCCGCTGCCTCCTCCTCCCGCCGGCCCGGGGGAAGGCTGCGGCGGCGGGGGCAGGGCCGCGGAGGGAGGCTTCGCCGGCAGACCGCTTCCACGCCTCAGACCGCGCCCCCCCCTCGGCGGCATCTGCACCCCCGCCTGAGGTACGCGGGGCCGGGGGGGGGCGGCGGGCAGCGACACCTCCCGGCCTCAGCGTCGTCTCCCTGCCGGCAGCGGCCGCGGCGCAGCCCCGCTGCAGGGCGGGCGGCGGGCGCCCTCCGGCGTCCCCGGCCCTGTCGCCGTCGGGCTGGGAAGGCGGCGGCCCCGTGACCCTCTTCCTCCCTCTCTCCTTCCCTCCCTTCCCTGCCGCCGGCGTCTCGGGCGAGCGGCGGCCCGTGCGCTTACCGCCCGCGGCGGCTGGCGGAGAGCCCGGGGCCCGGAGACGGCTGTGTCTGCGGGCAGCTGCCGTGTTGGCCTCGGGACTAGACGTTTGTGGCAGCGATGTAAGGAGGTGGTTCACCAAACCCCAGATAATTTGGCTTTTCCTTCCCTGGTGTTTCCCCCTCTGCTTTATTTTCTAAGAGCATAAGGATGTAAATGTAATATGAAGCAGTAGGTGTCGTTATTTTGCTAAAAAAGTTTTCCCTGGTGGTTTTGTTTGTTTGCTTGGCTTTTATATTGTGGTTGGTCGGGGTCTTTTTTTTGTCTTGCCCCGTCCCGTCGGCCTCCCCCGCGATAAAAGGAAAAATAACCCCCGCCGGTTACTTTTGTTTATATGCCTCTGTGTCAAAGAGACACTGTGAAGGTTAATTAATGAATATTTGAGAAGCGCTACGAGTTTGAAAGTACTGCATGAAGTTTAAACGGGCCTCAGCTCATTCCGTTTCCAGATGTTATTGTGGTATGTATGTCAGTAATGTTCAAAATGCTGCCTGGGGCTGTCCCGTCTATCTGGCTGGAAAGGAAGGGAATGTACCCACACTGACTGTGTTAAAAGGACTGTTTTCTTGTACAAAGAGATGATCTCCTAACTACACAGACACTTGTTCCTCTGAGCCACTTGAGCCAGAAGATGTACTGAAGTGGCACACATGCTGCTGAACCTGCATTTGCACTAATGACTGGGGTGGTTTGTTCTGTCACTGCAATAACACAGTTCTGTGCCTGGATTTAATTACCACTTCTGAGAACAGCCAACCACATCCAGGGCTGCATCAGGAGAAGCGTGGCCAGCATGTCGAGGGAGGTGATTCTGCCCCTCTGCTCCGCTCTGATGAGACCCCACCTGGAGTACTGCGTCCAGCTCTGGAGTCCTCAGCACAAGAAGGAATGGACCTGTTGGAGTGGACCCAGCAGAGGGCGACAAAGATGCTCAGAGGGCTGGAGCACCTCTGCTATGAG
Source organism: Larus michahellis (assembly GCF_964199755.1). Lineage (NCBI taxonomy): Eukaryota > Metazoa > Chordata > Aves > Charadriiformes > Laridae > Larus > Larus michahellis. The sequence goes on from NC_133930.1 coordinate 30,082,848, forward strand.
GACAGGCTGAGAGAGTTGGGGTTGTTCAGCCTGGAGCAGAGAAGGCTCTGGGGACACCTTATAGTGGTCTTCCAGTATCTGAAGAGGGCCTTACAAGGAAAAGTGTAGTGATAGGACAAGGGGTAATGGTTTAAACTGAAAGAGAGGAGATTTAGATTTGGTATCAGGAAGAAATTCTTGACTGTGAGGTTATGAGATGCTGGAACAGGCCCAGGGGAGCTGTGGATTGCCCCATCCTGGGAATTGTTCAAGGCCAGGCTGGATGGGGCTTTGAGCAGCCTGGTCTAGTGAAAGGTGTCCCTGCCCATGGCAGGGGAGTGGAACTAGATGGTCTTTAAGGTCCCTTCCAACCTGAACCATTCTGTGATTCTGTATAGGGCAAATGCCAGACCAAGAGTAGTAGAAGCCAGGGGATAAGCAGGAGAGCATCATTCGCAATGCTCTGAAAAAGAAGGTGGCAAGGGTAGTTTGGAGGAGTAAATTTTTTTTTTCACATGTATAAGGAGGCAGAAGAGTATCTTTTTCATAGCAGTATCTTTACAGGATGACCTCACCTCAGTAGAGGTATGCCACCGACCACCGACTCCTCAGCAGCATTACTACTTCTCACATCCATAAGCAGTAAACAGTGTCCCACAAATGAGGCCTGTCCACTTTGGGCAATGGTTATTGCTGCTTTTTACCAACTCGGTTTCAAATCCAGTTGTCTTTCATTCGCTATCAACATAGGCAGTAAGATCAGTAGGTACTGGTAGGCATTTAGGCAATTTTGTCAGCAGAAACATCCTACAAGTCATTTTCTTGTCTATCTGTAAGGCAGCTGGTGTAGTAGAAGCATAAATTTGATTTGGATTTGCCAAAATAAGTGGATGGAGGTAAAGTGTACAGAGAGAAGGATCATGGCTTCCAGACACACAAAATGGGCCCTCTACCAGAAGTCCACTGGAAGGGAATGGCATCTTCTATGTGATGATGATTATCCATATTTATGGACAAAACACTTTTGTATTTCACACATATAGCCAAAGTAACTTCAGAACAATTTAGTGTTTCCTTCCTGTGTAAGAAAAAATGCACCTTTGAAAGCCTTGAGGATAAGTATGGTTACAAAAGCTATTGTGTGTCACATCTGTGACCTAATACTTACACACTCTCAAAGTCCTTTCAGAGAATTCTGCCTTGACCTCATAGCAAGGAGACAGCTGCGCCTAACAAACATGAGAGAAAGCATCAGGCAGCTCTGTTTGAGCTCTAAAACAAGCAGCATTTGGGGACATCTCTTTCACGCAGAGATGAGATCCACAAGTTAGGTGGGAGCATTATTCCAACAGTTGAGCAGTAACAAAGTGACAGCTTTCCTACTTGCTATGTCATGCTATCAGCCTGAAATGACTTGCTGGTCACTGGTGGATCCCAGGTAGAAGTCTTTCTTCTGTGACCCTGACGCCAGTGGAAAAGATCCATCAAGTGCCTGGGGAACATGGTGTGCTACCTTAGTTCCAAGCCTCCCTTTGTTGGTGAAAGCGAGCTTTCCAGGCTGGAGCTGTCCCGTTTCCTTGCTCTGTTACTGCACTTTTTGATTTTGTCTGCTTGGCTTTCTTGGGTGAAACTGGAGGGAGAAAGGCAGTCTATACTTTTCTTAGGCATCACAAACTGTTGAATACCAGGGAAATAAAAGGATAAAGTGATCACAACCATTCTGAACAAAAGTTACCTTGTCACTCACATGGGCCAGTAAATTCAATGCCTGTATTGCAACTACTAACAAAGGCTGCTTTATACACAATTCTTTGTGACACTAACTGCAATCAATGCATTGTTATAGCAGCTTCCTCACCTGTTTCTGCAATCTTTCAGTATTGGTGGAAGACAATACAAAATCAAATTACAATTTCTGCAAAGGACCAGTTCATGAACCCTTCCTCTAAAGTTTATACTAAAGGGTATTCCTGTTTACAATAATATTATCAGTAGCACTCTTACACTGTGCTTTAACAACTCAAGTATTGCAAATATTCTTCTGCCAGTAATACTTCATGAAAGAAGATAAAGAATCTGAGCACTCCTGTGCCTGCAGCAAGTTGTCAAGACTAACTAACCAACAAATGTCTCCAGCATTGGAGATACTAGTACAGGCTGCATTTAGCAGCAGTTTGAGCAAAGATGGCCAAACCAGAATTGTGCCAGGACGCTATCTGTTAGTGTGGCTCCATCGTGGGGAAAGGTAACATCCAGCTGCAAAGAGAGAACAGCTTGAGGCACCAAGTTTTTTACACCACTTCCAGCTAGATCTCTGAAAGTATGTCTGATTTATTAACTGCTAGTTACTGATTAAGTACTGACCCACTACATCTGCCCTAAACTCGGGTAATGAAAGCAGCAGCAGATTTTGTGTGCACTATGCCAGTGGAAAATGTCCATATGCATAGTGATTCCTACCAGAACAGTTCTGCTTATAAAAATGCTTAGAATAAACTGTCATCGGCAGCACACTGTGGTCAGGGAGGAGTTGTTTCATCTTTTGAACAGACAAGTCCTACTAGTTAGGTTAATTCAGGTATTGGGGAAGAACATATACAATGGGATTTAGCAAAATTTGGAATAACATCAGCAGCATCAAGTCAGAATAAAAACTCTCTTTAGGATACTCTTAACAGTGCCAAAAATGGATCAAGGTTTCTTCCTTAGTCAGACGCCCTTGTGGAAAAATAACTGGCTTGTACTTTCAGGTGGCTTTTGGCATAGACCTTGATATGGAAATAAACAACTGATGCACACCGGATTGCTGCAGGTTGTATGACATTTTACATAATTGAAGCAAACACTTCAGGTAAGTCAAATTAAATACACTTAAAATACCTCAATATAGAATGTATCTTACTTATTTGGTATCATTAATGTTGTGCAGGAAATGACCTTACAAAATTAATAAAAATAAACTTCACTTATAACCCTTCTTACATGCGTGTTTTCTTACAGTACCCAGTATTTCTGCATTTCTCCTACATTTCAGCTATGCTTCATGCTTTGAGGTCTGGATCAAAGTACTTTGGGATGCTGAAATCAACTTCCATTAGTTGACTAATTAAATGACTTTAATTAACATCAGCAGGAGCAGAGGCTGAATTCTGCAGCGTCTTCTTGGTAACACTGTCATGGAAAAGAAGTGAGTAATACAGCCGGTTGGTTATATGAACTGTTAGTTGGTGTGAGATCCCTCTAGAGGGAGGTTTCCCTCTATAGGTTGTTTTCTTGTGCGTGTGTGCTGGAGTGAGACCTATTGAGCCTTAGCAAGACAGCAGCTAGGAAATAAAGTCTTAATCTTGATTAGCAAACCAATTAGGAGTATTCCACAAACATAAGCATGGCTGGTCAATCGTGAATAAAATTTGTAGTTGTGTTTGGTAGGATGCATTGCAGAAACCAGTATTGTTCTCTACTAAGCTTTTGGTCTTTATTTGAAATTAAAGGATAGGCAATGACTGGACCATAACTTACAGCTGAACTTCCTGAGAAAAATAAGCTTTAGGATGCAGCTTTTTTATCTTTACCATAGTTTTGTGTGAAATACCTGTTTTAATCTTGGAATCCAATGGCCATTTTGATATTCTAGCATCTATTACTTGGTGGGTCCTACCCAGTTAAAATAACATTCTGCATTTCTTTACATGAAATGGTGCCTGCAACTTGTAGTAGAGACCCATAAGATATATGACCTGATAAGATTAGGCCTTTGTCTATGTTTTGTGAAACTGCCAAAATATCCAATGCATTAGCATACTGTAGAGTATTTAGAGCAAAACTGGCAGAAGTAGATTCTGCTGGTAATGAATTGACACCACTAATTCCTGGAGGTCAAAGTCTGCATGCACCCTCACTGACGGCTGTTAGATAGCTAAATCTGTAATGGGAAATTATTGGTAATATTGAAATTAATAAGCATATTACTATCTGCATTTACTGGTAACATGACAGCTACTTAGTTGAACTGACACTTGAAAATACGAGTTTCTTTTGCAGTCAGAGACACACTCCTTTCTTAGTTCTGTTGCTGCTAAATAAAAAATTTTAGTCTTACTTAAAAGGCATAAATTGAAATAATTTTTCTCTCAAAATCAATAGTACCACAATCCAAAATATCTGGCTATATAAAAACTGAAGCAATTCAGATATGTTTGTAACAAGAAAACAAATTTATTGATTTTAAAAGACAAGACACAATTTTGTTTTGAAAAACACAAGAAAGCTAGCCTGAGTTCAAGTCTGAAATATTCAGAAAAATCCTACTGTCTTTAGTATGTTCCAGTCATTTTTTTAAACAACACACTAAAAGTTAATATATATTTTTATAATTATAAAAGTTCCCCAGTTATTGTACAGTACACAATACAAATTGCCCACAAACTATTATTTAGCTCCTGCCAGTTTTGAGAGGACATGATATACTAAAAGATTTAGCATTTCTCACAAAAATCACATCAGGAAATACGTATTTACAAAATCAAATACATTATACAAAAAAACCATCACGTTATGCTGTAAAGATGTCTTCTTTAAATAATTAAAAAGTATATTCAACTGTAGTCCAAAAACTGGAAAAGAACATTACATTATCTCACACATACAATCTACAAAAAGTTGCTTACCTCATTTACATAATATATTCAGTCAACTGGAAAAAAAAAGTTTGAATATGTCCTAGTGTTGTGATGTTTCTGTGCTGTGGGACTGAATAATGTCATCTGCCACTTACTAAGTGAAATTTAAATGATGGCACTTAAAAAAAAATACAGTATAAAATAAATGCAACAAAGGAACTTTCCTAGAAGGTAAGAAAGCCCTGAGTGATGATAAAATTACTGATTGGTAGCTCTAGAATTAACCTAATTAAAGTTTACCATCTCAGGCACAATTTTCCAAGTTTTTGAAAGGCACTCAAAGTTTCTTTAACAGCCTCATTGGTTATTAACTGTAAATCCAAATTTTCAGTGAAGATGAGTGGAGATGGGCAACTTGCTTTGGTACAAAGTGATATTTTCCTAGCATATTTTAAATTGCTTAATTGGGTTGCTTTAAGATGGATATTTAATGTTTAAATACAAGGCAATCACTTTAATATTGTATTGAAGGAAACTTCACTTGGGAAACCCTTTAAGTATTCTTTGTATAAAAAGCTCTTGCTGGTATCAATGAGTCAAAAAGAATTGAACTGAGTAAATTTCGTGGTAAATACCAATCCATGTGGGGTTGTTCCTCCGAAGCCTAAATTCCTCTAACAAAGATATTTATTATTTCAGAGTAAAATTAATCCAGAACTGAAAACTCCTGTAAGATGTTTGCACCATGATCAAGAAAGTGCTTAAGAACATACAAAAAACATTTTACTGATTCAGATTTAAGTGAGGCTCATTTGATGCTCATAGACTCGTTCTGGGCCTTCTTTTCTACAGTGAATTTCAGCCTTAATGAGCAATCTACAAGAACAATTCTTACCAAATATTTAACTACTCAGGGCTTCCAATCCCAAAATGCCAATTTATTTTTTCAACAGGAAAAGGAAAAAAAATCAGAATAAAAGAAGAGTTAAAATGATCCTTTTCAAACTAAGGCATATTTTACTTCAAACAAACACTAGGCAGTCACTTTGTAAGTGGCTTTTACTATTTCTTAGTTAAACTGGTAAATTAAACTCAGGTCTACTGGCACATAAAATCACTAGCAGCAATGATCAAGGCATGCAAACTCAGAAGCATTTACAGTAAATTATGAATTAAAAAAGTTGTTAAATTAAAACCCTTTGAGTATTGCATTTATGTTAATTAATTATGCATGAATTTGCATTAACTGACTAAAAATGTTTACAACTTACTTGCACTATACTACTGACATAATTCCATTAAATAACTTAAAATGAGACCCTTTTTTTTTGCCCTCAGCTGGACTTAAATAAGTACAGCTGTATTTAGTGTTTGCTGACTGATTGATATTGCAAGAAACCAGTAGAAAATGTATTGTACTCTCACTTAGTAAGGTGGTGTTTCTATCTGTAAGTTCAAAGAATCTCTACTTGCTACCACACTTGTTCCCTTGTTCTTGTAAGCAGCATCTGTAAGAACAAAGGGGCTTTTTAAAATGGCAAAAGGCTTGTGCAATTTCTAGGTTGCTTTTAAAATGCTGACATTCAATAAGGGCCATCCAAACTCTACCCCTGTAGATGAAGATGAATGAAACACCTTCATCTTTTAGGTAGTCATTATTGCAGTGACTGAGTTTTAAAAGAAATACCGATATAATCATGCATTTTTTGTTCTAGTTTATCAAAACCACTGCCAAAAATTTCAATGCAAACATACCGAGTATTCCGCAAAATTTATTCTTCTTCACTAAGCCTTCTTTTAATCCTAAAGATTCTCTTTTACTGTACCAGAGTATTCCAATACTAACCTACCTCAGGAGATTTTCAGAATAGTCTGAATATATTTTCTAAACCTTTATGTTCTAAAGGCATCTTAAAGTAGACAACTTAATATCTGTAGAAACATGTTTGATTTTCTTTATATATTTGCAATATATATGCAATTATGAATAACAAACAAGGGAGCTGAAGTACTGTTCTTCTATTAGACAGTACACATCAATGGCAGTGAATATTTTGCCTACATCTTTTGAGCCTCCTACAACAAAACCATTCCCGTGTAGTATGCAAGTATCTTGTTTAGAAATAATAAAAACAAATTCTACAACACTATCAGCTATTTCAAAGTATATGCTCAATGGGCTAATTAAATTATCTAAAAAGCTGTTTCCATCATGTCACTTACAATGCTCAAAGGGTTAATGCAAGGCATTATATCAAATTAATATTCTAATACTAGAACTAAGCACTGTGTGTTTATGCTTCTATTCCAGTTTTTATTGTTTGTTTGTCTTAAATCACCAAACAAATTAGCAGAGATACTAGAATTCCATTTATTGATTTGTTTTAAACCATATACAAAGAGGATGTCCTGTTAGAGAGACAAGGGCCCAATTTTCAGAAATTCATACTGTGGTCTCAAATGACTGTTTTAAACTCCGCAATTATTGTTGTGTATCAGTACCAAATCATGCTTATATTACTAATAAATCTATTTTTCGTCAGCACTTTTATGGCTATCCATGGTTGTATTTATTTTGTAAAAAAATTCTAAATTAAATTGGAATGCAGTGCATCTCCAATATAAATTTTTTTCTACACAGTGCAGATGTCAATTGGTGAGAATGACAAAGATCTCAGATCATTTCTCCTAGGGAAAACAAGGTGAACAAAAGAAGTGGTTTAGATATTTAAAAATACCTCGCTTTAAATTAAATTTGTACATAGACCTATACATTCCTGAATGACAGAACATTATCTATTTTCTTATTTTTGAACTAAAGGCAGTAATGCTGTAAATCATCACTTTACAGGTAAATAATTTAAAATCTATTTTCCAAATTTTTATGGAACTTTTTTTTTTTTTTAAAGAAGGTGCTTAGAGCATGCTACAGTACAAGAGCAAAACACAGAAATAATAACTGAAAACAGAAAAAAAAAAGCTTTAAAACTGATTTACCATGAAAAAGATGAAAATGTACCAATACATTTTAATAAAACTTTTGAAAATTGGGCCCTGTGTTTTGAAAAGGTAGTTCAACAATATCCATTCCCCCACAGTGCTCACTGTGCTATTTGTGCTAATGGGGGAAATGCCTCTGAAATAATTATTTTGGATTCCATGTCAAGACTAGATAAAACACATAAACCATGTCAACTCTCATATTATGTCCGTCCTGTGGATACGCTCTACACCTCTCCAGAGCACTAGCAATAGACTTCAGAGCTGGTGTGGCAGTGCAACCGCATGCTACACATTACAGAATATGGACTGAGGTATTTGTATCTCTGTAGTTTAATGATTACTAAACCCCATCTATTAAATAGCAAGAGTGTGCAAAATGTTTTATCTAAGTGTTTGATTAAAATTTCAGTAAATGTAAAAACAAACCCGAAGACCCCCAAACCTGTAAGTATACAATGCAGTTTACAGTAATATACTTTTTCTAAAATGTCTGGTAAAATCTTTAGAATTTAAGCGTAAGAATACAGACTCCATTCAGTTTTCTGAACTTGGAATAGTTCCAATTTGTTTTGATAACTCATTCTTTTTAGAAGCTATTAAATACATTCCATTTCTGTATTCAGATTTTTGTTCAGTTTTGTTTTGCACTTTGTGAACAGTGAACAACTGAGTGGAGCGGGGAGCTAAATAATGAAAGATACTCAGGTCCCACCTTTTTAAGCAATCTAGATTTACCTATTACAATCGTACTCTTTTCTCAGCAACAACAAATCCAACATTAAACCAAGAAAGGACAATAATAAGAAAACATTATAGGTCCGTCAACACAAAAATTGAAACAAGTACTACAGTATTAAAAAAAGCTGAAAATGAAAAAAATGTTCAATTATTTCACTTTATTTTACTTGTAAACATCTTATAATGCACAATGAAGGGGAGTAAATATTTATCACAGCTTAGTTTTAGCATTTTTGGTGAAGGGTACAGATGTGCTGATTTCCAAGGAAAAATCAGGACACACTGAGTGATATATGTGAGAACAAAATATATAATGAGATTCAGTGCATCTATGAGTTTAGAAATAATGAATATAAACCTCACTTTCACTTTTTACTGAGGCAAAAGCCATCTACTGACATTAGTAGGAATTATGCCTACATAGAAAGAGCAGGATGGGTTCACCTCCTAATTCTGCAAAGGAATTAAAATTTGATTTTGTACACCAGTAACGTTAGGACATTTTAGTTGATGTGCAGCTGTATTTGGAGCATGTGTAAACTGCAGCAACAAACTTTTTTGCTATAAATACGCTGTTCATTTTACATGCTCTTCTCCCATTTGGTATGTATGACTTTACAAGTCATTTTCAGACACACTGGATAAACCAAAATAAAAGAATCCCTAATTCTGTTACACAGTCTTTTCTGTAAAGTTGATCTTTTTGTGCTCTCCTTCACTTTTTTGGTTTTTTCTTTTTTGCTTATTTAGTTCCACTATTTTAGTGTAGCAAATTCATGTGTCTGCATAATGAAATGTTTAAGAAGAAAAATTTGAGTTGTTTAATGTCAATTAATATGGTCTCTATAAACTGTCATTATTTAACCATTAAAATGTAATATCTGGCTGATACCCCACAAAATATAGACATTGAAAACATGCACTGCATTATGTACCTGCTCATTTATTTCTTTTTAGTTTTTAAAATTAAAAGTAGGCAAGGGTTTAGAAAATATATAATCATGCTTGGGACTATGGTCAATCTATTTTGACATTTGAAGTTGGTATTAAAGCTAGTTTTGCTTTCCAAATTCCCAAGCAAATTTTATTTGTAATAAAGTGAAATCCAGCTAGAAACAAGAAAAAATAGGTTTATTGTCATTCTAAGTGGGATATTAAAATCATTTAATAATAAAAAAATCCTTTTATTCTTTTGAAGGCTATGTAACCTGTCCTTACTACTTAGGGAATTTGAAAATGACAGGCACACCTTGTTGAATTAATTAAAGAGTTAAGAATAACAAAAAGTACTAAGTCTTAGCTTCAGTTCTGTTTAAGGCACCATGTAATAGCCGAGGTACAATGATCCCTGATGTACATTCTTAAATGGCAATGGTCCATCTAGCCACCTATTCAAATTCTACACAATTGGGAATAAGTACAAGTGAGGTGTGCCAGTTACACTGCCTTATCTAATTTTGTAAAAATTTAAATCCACTTTAGCAACAAGGAAATATTTTTGAAAGGAAAATGATGCAGGTTGCTACATTCCTTGCATTCTATAAATTATCTTTTCTAAGAGCAGCAGATTGAACCACTAGTAGGAAAAGACCTGGAATAGAAGAAAGTCATCCAAATGGAATGTTTTCCTGTATGTCCAGTTCAGCATAAGTAGCACGTACACTTAATAATAATAATCAAGTCACTTCTTTTTTAGCTTCAGTTTCTAAAAACTATAGTACCACTCAACAGCCAAAAGCATCTGTTCAGTGGCCCCACATATAGAATCAGTAGTCTTCAAAATAGAGGAATTGGTAAGCAAATAATATCTGGAACTGTTGATTTTAAAGGAAGCTTGCATTGATTACATGATGGTCAGATAATTAGGTACGTTTATGACGTACACATTACCGCCTTCTGTTACAATTCCGTCATTTAAACTCGCTTCTTGCTCACAGAAAGAAACTAGATCTTCCCAGCCCTCCAGCATTATTAGAAAAAATCCCCTTGAATGCTCACAATTTTATCAAAATAGTGTCTTCTTGTTGTCCAATGAAAAGCACCTTTTATAACAAATTTGATACATCTGCTGTCAAATAAGCATGCCTCCAGTGTAAATCAAAGAAAATAGTTCTTTTGATATTTCACAGAAGTGCATCTAATTAAAAACCTATCTATATGAAATCATCATCATAACTAATAATTAACATTAAAATATTTTTTAAAAACTATGAAAAAAATTAAATTATTATAAGAGGACAAAAACATTAACATTAAGCTTTGCAAAAATCTTCCTTGCATTTGATACTAAGAAAACTCTTCATATTGAGCGGCCAATGTAAAATGATTCTGTTTACAAAAAAATCTCTTTTTTTTTTTTAAACAGATCTGGCAAAATACATACACCCATTCCATTTAACAACTCCAATAAAATAATGTTCATCACAGCTAAAATTTGACAACAGTCGACCTTCAGACTTATTCTCTTTATTTTTTATTTTTTTTCATATTAAACCCAAAGGGTTAATGTAATGGGGTGTGTGTCGGGGGCAGGGGGGGAGAGGTTTCATATTAGACTGCAGTATAGGTATTTCCAGTAGCACTGCATTGTCTGATAGTCTGAGTAGTTGCAACTATGTGCTCATTATGAATTGGGTTCAGGAGGTTCTGCTGTACTCCACTCTCAAGCACTGGCTGCATGCAGCCCACCTGGAATGCCTGGTTTAGCTCGGTTTTCTCCCTCTTGGCTTGTGGCTCTCCATTTTCATCCAGCTCTTCATCTATTTCACTTTCGACTTCGCTGCCCTCATCTGCACAAACAAACAAACAAACGACCATGAAACTAGCACACAGGGAAAACAATTCTAATACATTTTGCAAATAACAGTTGAAATACAAAAAAATATAGGGAAGACTAGCAATCTGATAAAGGACAAACTGGAAATTTCAAATTATTAAATAGGTAAACAGACTCTCGGCTTTGATCACTTGCGTTACACACTGTTGATACAGTATGTGGAAAAAACAATTGCAATCTCAAAAACAATCTGTCACAAACAATCTCCATGTTGCAAAACGCCTCTCATGTTACAGATACGGAAACTAAGGTGAAGAGATTTGGGGTGACCTGACCCCAAATTTTGACATACATTCTTATGCTAGTTGAGTGACCTCGGGTCAAGTCACACCAAATCACTCAACTAGTCATTATAAGAATGTATGTCAAAATATGGCACAAAGGTTATAAGGAACTCATTTCTTTCTGTACTCTTCGCTGACAAGTTATCTGACAACTACTTGCAAGCAATTCTGCTTTCTTCACTCAGCAAAACATTTACTACAGATAAACATACGTGAGTTACTCCTGTCTTTCTCCCCATAGCTGTTACCCTCTGTGCTATCAGATACAAATAAATTCTGTGTAAAAGTTGGAATATTTCTTTCATTAAAAATGTTTACAATATATTCTTATTGTAAAACAAAACTGCAATATTCTAGTCATTATTATATGCTGCATATTACACAGATAGCTTATTGTATCCATGTAACATGTATATGCACTTTAAAGCGTGATACAGCTCTAAATTCTGTTTTACTGTATTTTTAAAGCATACTGACTTATTTTGCTCACATTAGTTCTATACAGAATGATACCCCGGAGAGATGAAAATGCTTACCTTTATCCATATTTCCAGGGGACACAGCATTTAAATCACCAAACTGCAAAATAAACAACAAAATAACTGGACACAGTCTTAAGCAAACGTGAACTTAAGAGTATCTGTGATGTGCTCCACTGGTTTGAGGCTAGCATTCAAACGCGCGATCATGGCTGCAGCCACATCCATAGTACAGCAGTTCATTCTCCATTCTATCCTAGTCTTGTGCTTATTAAGACAATTATCACTAAGTAAACCCTCAAAATTAACGTGGGGAAGTACGGACTTTTTAAAGATTACTTCATCAGGGCCTTTGCTGCTTGAAGTGACTTGTTTCTGTGTTGTATAAAGCCGTAAATTACGGTGGATATCCATTCTGAACTGCCAATATTTTAACAAAAAGCTCTTTTTAAAATTTCCCCGAGACAATTTTAATTGTGCTGAAACAAAAATAAAGGTGCGTCCGAGCATTTCAAATCTAGCTGTAAGGCAGATGAAAGGCACTGCTGAGAAAGGGTTTACAATCTGGTAACCGATTTACTTACATCAAAAAAAGACATTTTCAAAGAAGTTGCTCACGAGGTGGATATACAACCTTCTTCCCTTTCTTTCCCTGAATCCTCTAAGTGTCTCTTAAATAAGAACTGGCAGAGCAAAATGCCATCAATGTATCTCAAATGAAAGGAGTACATTATTTAGATAAATAAATTTCTAACCATACATGATGATACCAGTGTATTTCAGAAGAATTTTGCCAATACCTGTGTCCAAAGCTAGAAGAGGAAGGGAGAAAAATTGAGAATGCTTTTCTCAGATGAAACACAGTTTATACTGTCTTACAGTGTTTGTCAGACTATAGTCTTAGACTTCCCGGTTTTATTTCAGTCACAGTCATTGAATACACAAAAACATAGAAAGACAGGCATTTTATGAATATTTACTACTTCTTTTATGCCCCTCTCACCTCCAAAAGTTTTGGGTTACTTACTTCCTCTATCTCCAGTCTACGTAAACTTTTTAGAAGACCCTACACCACATTTAAGTCTATGTTAAGGCGACAAGAATGTAGCAGCTGTATACTTGTGTAGTACCTTACTGCAAATATAAGGCAGAGATTAAGCAAATGTAGTATTGGTGGGCCACTAAGCAGAAACACTGTTATTTAGTTTTTCTGAAACATGTCATGCCACATGATATAAAATCATTTGACAAATAAAGCTAAGACATTTCCAATTTCTCTTGAAAGCACTGCATCTATTTATAGCATTTTATGAGCCTACCAATGTGTATCTTGAGGGATGCATGATACCTGATGCCAAATCAATTCACAAAATGACTTGCAATTTATCGGTAATATAGAATATGATACAGTGACTCCCAAGAGGTAGAAATGTAACAAATCTGTCCCATTACTTAATCTAGCATATTTTCAAATATATCTGTTTTCCAGCACTTTTGAAGTGCAATTCTTTGATGACAATTCATGCATTCCTCACCATCTCACTCAAAATAAAAGATTAGGTGAACTACTGGAAAAAAGAGAGATGAGATGAACTTTGCCTTGCAGATGCCATAGGCGAGTGTAAAGACAACAGTTAGGAATTGAGACTCTTGTTTTTTAAACCAATAAGCTTTGAAACACATGTATGAAAATAAACTGTGTTGCAAACCTCTATGTATGTCTGTGCTGGTTTTATTACATGTATGTAAGCACTACCATACAAGCCAAAGTTCTGCATGTAAGCCATCCTTCTCAAGTCACGGGGGCTACTCAGCTCACCTGTGTTAACATTTGTGTGGGAATTCAAAATGTGTGCAAATACATGTAAACAGATCCATGTAAGCAAAGCTTTCCTATTACACTGTTCTTTTTTTTAAATTTTCACATAAAATATTCAGTTCTCAAAAACTGTGAAAAGGTTGTACGTTGATCAACATTTTTCGAACCGTGCACATTAATCTGTATGTAGATTTGTAAAGCAGCAAGCTCATTTGGATATAATTGGTTATTAGAATTCAGTGTAATTTTAGTACTCTGACAATGAACAAATAAACAAGTCTGAAACTGTTGTATGTATTTGTAACCCAATCTATCGTTATATTGCAAAACATCCAACAGCTCCACATAAATTTTTTTGCAAAGACACATACCCAAATTCATCACTAAATCTATCAATCCAGTCTCTTACATATGATCTTACCTCTCCCATAACTGCGATAGGTGTCTCTCCTGTTGCCTGAGCAACACGATGTTCTACTAAGTAAAACATGTATTCATCGTAAAGCAAGCGGATCAGATGAAAAGAGCCAAAGCTAGCAGCACTGCGCAAGGTTAAATCTCGAATCACCATTGAGCTATTCAAAAATCATAAAAAATAAAAATATTTATGTATTATATGTCATAGTAATTTTAAGACTTATCCATGTAGACATTTCACCTCAAAACCAATATTCTCAAAAGTAAAAAGTAAGTTTACCCACAAATGTCTGATTTATGGTGTCTTCGGAAAGAGCTGTCCAAAAAAACAATCATTTGCTTCTCTCCTTTCTCTGAAGGTATTGTTGGACACCAGATTACATAAGAAATAACCAGATTGTTTTGTTTTCTTTTTTTTTTTTTTTTAATATATGCATAACTAGCAATACTTGAGTATGTGTAAAACCTACCTTGAAAGAAAACTTTGTTGAAAACATAAAGAGCTGAAATGGTATGAAAACTACTCGATTTTAAACACACTAATGCTTAAACAGTCTCTGTTGTGTCCACCTTCTCAGTACAAAGGCTTTAATTGCCATGATTTTAAAACTTTGAAACTTAAAATTACAAAAAGATAGGCTCGTGTGTGTATATTATAGTGACAAATTCTGGTATCTTCAGCAACTAGTTGCTACAGTAATTTTCAAAGAAAGAGGTTTACTCTGATAACTGTTTCAATACGCAGCTAAGATGGAATGCTTGTCTTCATGTTATTTTTACACATTAAAAACAGGTTTTGTCTTCCTTATCTAATAAACATAGATATCACAGCATTTTAATAAATAATATTTAGAACAGTGGCTTCATAATTGTGTAGTTATTCCACCCAAAAAATTCGTGTTATGTTTCTAACTCAGGAAAAAATTCCACCTGCGTTCATTTGCACATGGCCTTTAAAACAATAAACAAGGATCATTTAATTCCCTGACAATTTGCAAGTAGCCCTGAGTTCAAGGTCAACAACAATAATTTTCTGACCCCCCTCTACATGTTTCTCATGACTTAGCAAGCCACGGTTTGATATTACATCTGTCAACTTCACTACAGTGAACAATTCAGCAAATAACAGAATAGTTACAATGCTTTAGAAGTCTATTAAATACTACCTGTAGAAAGACCACTTTAACAGAAATTGCCGTGCTGCTTTAGGAAAGCTGGGTCTTCCTTCATATGGTTTTAATGCTTGCATCATTACATTATCAAGCCAGGCAGCCCACTGCTCCAGAGTGCTCTGCTGTTGAAGAGTCATCTTGAAATCTGTTTCTAGTCTCTGAACCATGTTGTCATCACACTGGCACACCCAGGAAGCCTGCTCCTGTTACAGCACATGGCAACTCTTGCATTAACAATACATAAGCCAAAGCACAGAATGTAATTCTCCCTCAAAGATTAAGCAATTCAACAGAGGAAAAGGACAAAACCCACTTACTAGACAAAGTAAGAAGCAGTTTTTATTTTTACATCTATCATAATTTTGTTGAAAGCAAATGGGTGGGAAAAGCGTAACATATACAAGCAGACATCAAATAAAGACATGAAAATGACCCCAGTACGTTATTGTTTCTCACATTCATTTTCAAAAAAAGGCTTCTACTTTCCTTATTCATCATTTTTCTACTGAAATATTCAGGACTTGTCAATTTTTTCTGTAACTAAAGGCAGGGCAAGCAGGAAGAACAGTTAAATGGAGTTAAATACTACAGTTAAGTAAGAAAAGAAGTAGCAAGAAATCAAGTACAGGGTTCCTTTTGTTCTGAAGAAGTTAGACTTAAAGACAATTTGTTATATCATAACAGAAAGCTCTGTATGTAAACAAGGGTTGTTTTGTTTGCTGACTATAAGCAGTAATAGATTGCACATTACTTAGAGTACAACATAAACAGCACACAACGGGAGAAACACAATTCTGCTACAATAATAAGCAATCTTGTCATTGTTATCAAGTTTAAATAAGGCTAGCTGGTCAATTCAGAAACTAAGAGACAAAAATGAAGACTCACTAACTGCATGCCATGTCTTTAAACTCTAGCTATCATGTGCCAAGTTAACACTTCATTCACAGACTCTATATCCAAGTTAACGTATTACAATACTTAATATACTGTATCTTTGGTCAAGTACTCTTAACCGACTTCTGTTAAGATTATTAACATGTACATTAAAGCACTCTTCACAAGGAAAAGAGACAAACAGGGCTATGAGTAATCTGGAGCATTTCACTCTGATGGGCAAAAAGAAAAGAGTACTTCTCCTCAGAGGAGCAGAAACATGGAGAAATTAAGCCCAGTGAAAATATAAACTTAGATTCTGTAGCTAACTGGAAACTAGTTCTAATCTGTAGTGATCTAATCAATTACTCAGGAGATCTTGTAAATGTAAGCACAGGCACTTAGATGAAGTATACTACTGGTATTATCTTTGAAATAATCAAACAGTCTCTACTAAAACCAATGTTGTGCATTTAATAGCTTTTAGAGACACTCCAAAGCTACGTTGCTATCTGAGATCTAATTCTAAGGTATCATTTATGCTATTACTATGGTGCCCGTTCTAAGAATGTATTTGCTGTACATTTGCATAGAAGTTGGAAGATTATGTGCACTTCAAGACGGTAAATGGAAACAGATAATGGTTCTGAGCTCTTTTCTGAAGTGTAAGCTGTCATGTTTGGACTGAATCACTGCATATATGAATCAGCAAAATGTTCTCACTTCACTTCCTTGATAGAATAATGACAGCTAACAATAAACTTCAAAATCATAGAGGAAATAACACTTAAAAAAAAGACTGTTATTTAGAACTACATTTTACCTGAACATTGGCAAAATCAACACGGTTAAGATCATTGAGCATCTGGTTGATTTGAGAAGTATTTTGAAGCACAGCACGAGCTGCTTGAGCCAGGTGATTAAGAGATGTGTATCTTCGCAGAGTCTGGGCAAAGGCACTTACAGCGGCAACCTATGAAGAAATTAATTTATTTCTAAATATTGTGCTCTTTATCTGTGGACTAATTCTACAGATTGAGGCTTTACCTTCATTTTAATATTCTTTATTAATGAGTTCTTGTACATGAACTATGTCCATGTAGCACATCAAATGTCTTCCTTACTATTTTTTGACAAAACTAAATTATTTCCTAACCCATCATTTGATATGTGATGCTAAACATGAAATTTAGCATTAAAGTTAAAAAGATACTGCTTTTAGATGCTACTGCCCACTCAATTTGGCATGGCTAGCATAATACTGCAACAGTTTTGTCTACCTTGGTTTGTATCATCCTCTGTGGAATATTGTTCATGGCATTTGAAAGCCAACCTTCAAGGCTTTTTGCAAAATTGCGAATGGCTTGGGTCAAGGCACCTGTGCATTAAAGAATAAAAACAGAATGAAAAGAAAGCGATGTACCTGTCTTGAAATGTTTTGCATTCTCAGTACTTACGTACTCAACGTTCAGGTCTGTTGCTTTTACTTTCTAAAAGAAAAGTACAGTCTAGGTTCAAAATGCCCCATTCAGACACAGTTTATGCAATAATTAATTTAGTTTTTGTTTAATAAGCAGTTCTGACTTCCTCATCTAACAATCTTTCAAGAAGTTTGTGACCAGTGGTATTGTTTCAGGCACTCCTATAAAAGAACATCAGTAATTGCAGCAGTTGTGTCGAAGAGGAAAATTGAAGAAGCTCTTACAGCAATCTGCATTACTCAAAATACATGTTTTAATTTTTCAAAGAAGGAGGACAGGAAGTATTTTCCCAAGGAAGTGTGCCTGGAAAATAGAAAATCCTATCTCCTGAGTAGCAGAAACCTTGCTTTCCCGTACCTATCACTTGCTCATCAACATAATAGCATCCACTCAAACGGCTGCAAAAAGGAGGAGACAAAAAGAAAAAAACCCACAGGTTTCTAAAGACTAATAGAGAATGAACGCAACTACAAAAGTGAAGAGGAAAAAACTACAGAGAGGAAATAATATTTATTTTCAAAGTATTTTATTTACGTGTGAGAAGAAACAAGATTTTGTCTATAAGGCTGAATACTCTGGCAGAGTAAGAAATTAATGCTGATAGAACTTGTCTTTGAGAAATGTCTTTTACTGCTTGAATTATTGATGATCCCTTTTTTAATAAAGCTTTCTACTAGCAAAGTAAATTTACTAAAAGAAAAAATGCATTCCTCATGACATCTTTTTCATATCTTCAAATTTGCAGTGACAAGGAGTAGAATCCGTATCAGTAACTTCTATCACTGACCACACATTAAGATGCTTAGCTGAACACAATTTCATCTTACAAAGTATCTGTATTACCTGAACCTTCTATGGTAACAGGTTCTCCCCCCCCCCGACCCTTGAGGTTTCCACATGAAAAACAAGCTTTTTTCTTCAATTCTACCAACCAACTAGCTCACTTGCGCTGCTTTGTAAATTACTTCTGTGCACTTACTAATTAACTATGTGTTCACTCACATTTTCTTACCTATAGAATAAGAAAATGCAAAGTGAAATGAATAATGTAAATACTACATGAATGATACTTAAGACATTTACGGAAAATATTACTACTTTTTCACCACTAATTTGCTTATTACTCTTTTTCACCCAACTACATATTACAAAATTATATGCATCACTGTAATGCTGATCTCCTTAAGAAAGGCCTTTAACTAGGAAGAAAGAGGAGCAAATGAAAGGAATTCTAAGTTCTGAAGAAATAAAATCGCTAAAGTAGATAATCAGGTATCAGTATTGTATAGAACAACTATGAATTTCTAATGAGCTTTGGAGATATCATATTAAATACAGAATTTTTCTCATACTCCATCCTTAAGTACACATGTAGCCATTACCAAAACCTTAAGTTCCTACATCCTCAAAGCCTTCTTTTCAGTTAATCTGGCTACTGTAGAATAAGAAGAAAAACCTTTCAAAGAATCACATGATGAGCATAAATTCTCCACCT
This sequence comes from Larus michahellis, assembly GCF_964199755.1. Taxonomy (NCBI): domain Eukaryota; kingdom Metazoa; phylum Chordata; class Aves; order Charadriiformes; family Laridae; genus Larus; species Larus michahellis. Next base: position 30,102,046 of record NC_133930.1, read on the forward strand.
ATAGAAACTACCTCACAGGCAAGTTTGTTGTCCATTCTGTCACTTGTGAAGGTGAAAAAAGTCCATTCTAAAACACAATAGCTCTGGTCCATTGCGAAGACATTAGATAATTATGGTCTTTATTCCTGACTCAAATAGACAGCATTTTGCTTCTCTTAGGAAAAGGAATTTTGCTGTTTTATATACAGCAGTTCTTCATTCATTCTGTGGGTGCTAAACATTTTAGCTGACAAATTTAACGTAGAGGTTAAAAATAAAGCATTTTTTTCCTCAATGGTATTTTTTTTTCTAGTCAAGTAATATGTATCACACAGCTGAGTAGCACAGTAAGACTTTTCTAAAAGAAAAACACTAAAAATCTAGGCATGAAAAAAGATAAATCTTAAAAAAATCATACACTTACATCAAGCACTTTCCAAATCAATATAATTCCCTATTTTGAGCAGCTGCTGTCAATATCTTCCCATTTATTCAGGAAAAAAAATCATAAACGTGCCTTTGATGAAGCATTTTCAGCCCCCTTTCCTTTACAGAGTCCAAAGTTTCCTATAAACTCCTGTTTTCCCACAGGAAGTGATGAACTTGTCTACTTCACCCACCAACGGTCACAGTCAACCATTACACACAACTTTAAGCCTTCCTCTTGGTCTGTTGTAATGGCTGGAGATATATTAATTCAAAAGCAGGAGTTAAAAAACTAATAATATTCTAAATATTTAACAGTGAAGAGAGAACTTGTATGGATCATCATTACAGGAAAGCTGACTAGAAAAAGCCATTTAGTTAGCTTGTCCTAAAGATAAAAATAAGAAAGTACATTAGTCTTCCAAAGGTAGCTTGGTGGGGGACTTCTGAACAGAAAATCACTGGACTGTCCACAAAATAGAGGCAGAAGTCTCCTGTGATGAATTTGTCCTGGGATCAGATGATGTGTTTGCATCAAGAAGTCTGATAATCATCCCAAAAACACGAATGTCAAACACAGTAGGTATCAATTATTCAAATATGACTGGTAATTCTAAAAAGAAAGAAATAGCATGAAAAGGATCTGATGCCTGTAGTTACTGATAGTAAATGATTGTGTCCTGTTTTCTTGTAATGCTGTACTGGTGATGCCCACTACATTTTATGAAACACGGCAGGAAGACACCACAAGCTAAGAAGGTATCATATAAAAACTTCTCTAGAGACTGCCAGCCTGTGAAGGAGAAGCAAGTGAAAAGCAAGGCAAAAAGCAGGTTTGATGAAAAACCATGTCTGTACCACATTTTTATTCATAAAATAATATGCTTTTGGAAGAGAGTTCTAATTTAACCTATTAAGTGCTGTAACTAAATTTGTGGGGTTTTTTATCATTGCCTATTTGCTTGTGGTTTTGTGATATTACTCAAAAATTAATATCCTACCTATTGCATTGTCATGAGATAGGAAAATAAAACATCAAATACAAACCAATGCAAAATAATTTATACAAGTAATGGTTGTCAATAATTGCATATATTTGAGAGAACATTTTTGCTTTACTCTGCTGCACAGATTAAAAGATGAATTATGTCAATCTCTTCCAAGAACTTACTCTTTCCTTAAACACAAGGTAAAACTGTCTTTGTAAAAAGCCGACCTTCAGATTTTATACACCTCCAGTTCCAAAATTTTTTTTAGTATGATACATAATTTAATAAAACCTAATTTTATTTCACTGACAAGCAAAGTCAATAAAACTTTTCTGCAAGGCAGTACCTGCAGGTATTTTTATGTGCTTATTACTGCTGGAGTCACTATAGCAGAAGAGGTGTTCACAGCATGACAAAATTGCTTTGTTGGCTGCAAAACTACTTAAGGCCGTAATTAAAAAAAAAAATAAAAATCCAACTTTATAAAGCGACTACTGTTTTTTCATGGAAAAGATATAAGATATAGGAGTAACGAGGTTTATAGCAGGCTGCTAATGCACTTTCTTTATAATATTTAGCACAGTATATGCGAGACAATAAAAGTTTTGTAAAGGAGTTCAACTTTCTTCAGATAAATTCATTTTCTAACAAAAATAGCCATAAAAACACACTTCTGGAGCAACGATAGATTCTAGTAAAATTAACTTTGAAAAGAAAGCTGTACTCCTGGTAATGGCTGAGTGGCCAGACAGTTACTGACTCTCTCATGCAGGATGTATGACACAAAGAACATTAGATTAGAATAGTAAATTGGTCTAAGAAATGTCGAGTTAATTTTTCACTGCCTTAACAGTCATTAAAATTGATTTCAGCAGCCACTGATAAGGAACAAAAGACTAACTGTCCAAAAATGGAATTGCAAAGATCTTATGCATTTTTTTTTTCACATTAATCAAAGATTAATATGTTTAAACTAAAAAATGCTGAATTTAGTGGAGGGACTGACTGACATTAGTGCATGCTGGCTCAGAGCCACAGGACTTAACGTCTAAGTCTATCAGGTAGTCTAGAGCCAAGGTAAAAGGAAAACATTTTTATCTCAAAATATAACACACAGAGAGAAGTACCTTAAATATGAAAATGTATCTTGAAAACTGGATCTTCCAACTGCACTAAAATCCTCAGTTACTTTTAAAATACAAAGCATACATCAACTCTCAGCACAACTTCCTATACAATGAAATTAAAGATAAATGATAGACAATACTTTCCTAACTTTCAAACATTCCTAAAGCTGCCCTGTGAGGTAACAAGACCACCACCACCATACACATGCATGCACAAAAGTCCTTACAAAATGTTTCAGGTGTTCGACTTACTAGGAATAGGTCTAAGGACGTCAGGAATGAGAATCTCCACCAAAGCCTGGTACATCACATGGTCACAGTTACACATCCATTTCAGAATAGACTCATTCTTGCACAGAGTAATCAGCTTTGCTTTTGGAAGTCGACTTTCAATTTCACTCAGATTGCTGGTGTGAAAAAATGTAGCAAATGAATAAATGATAATGCATTTTCAGCAGGTAAAAACCTGCAATGGGTGTTAAAATGTATTATTTTTTTTAAGATGTCATAGATGTCTCAACCACACCCGACAGAACCTCTTTACACGTTGTGTCGCATGGAAATGGGATTTTAAAAATGCCTCCACAGCTCTGCTACAGCTTGTAAATTATGCAGAGCTATAAATGATCCTTTTGGCTTAAAAGAACTGGATAGAATACTGGGAAAAGACACCTTTACTGTAATTGTCCAAGCAAAGAAAAAAATGGATGGCACAATTGTTTCAAGATTGCACTTTGGCATACACCCAGACTATACAAAAATGCCAGACAACATAAATTTAATTTGAAAAATTAGCATATGAAAAAAAGATATTACTCTGCAGGAAAAACCAATAGGATTTTTTTTTACACTTGTATTATAATATCTTGAGAAGCAGTAAACAAAGAGAAACATTTACTGACCTTGGTTCAGTAATAGTAGTGCCATCAGGTGGAGCAGAGGGAGAATAGCGCCAGAAAGTTTGCCACAATTTTTCTATCAGGCTGAATTGAAGATTCACAACCACATCCAGTATTGCCTGAGAAAATAAAACGCAAGTACAGATGGTATTTTATCCAGCTTCCCCCCACTCTCAACTCCAACTAGATCTATAGCTTTTTTCATGTAGTGGAACAAAGGCATACTGTACATTTCTCTAATAATATTGGTTTTAATACCTTTAATATCCATCAATTATCCATCCCTATAAACTGGTGTGCACAGGGACTTGATTAAGGCCAAGTGCACACGCACGGAAGCCTCCAGAAATGAGCATGGCCTATGCAAACATATCAGAGGAATTCACCCAAGGAAAATATTTAATGCTTCTGCAAACACAAAGGAAACCTGCCATTTTATTCATTTTCATAATTCATTATAGGTTTGAAAGCACCTTCAAAAAGAATTTTAAAAGACATTGTTCAATATCAGATGTGGCCTAAATGTCTCAATGTTTCTTTAAAATGAGAAAAAAGTTACAGCTTTCAATGTAAAAAAAGAAATTACCATAATTTACATTTCTAATATGACTAAAACGAAGCATATTTTAGTACATGTACTAAACGCATGTACAATCTGAAGTCTAGTTTCTTTAACATTCTGAAAACATACGCATAACTACATTTCACTTTCAGTGTCTCACATATATTAGTTTCTTCCCCTGTAAAGGGGACCGTCCAGAAAAATCTTTTTACTAATGTCCTTTCCAATGAAATAAGCAAAATATCCTGGGGGAGAGTCACATATCACTAACATGGCTGCAATATAATTGGTATTACTGTCTTGTACTGACCTTCACTAGAAGTCATGAACTTTAAAAAATAAACGGTTTATAATAAATACCTCACAGTGCTCTCGATAAAGACTCTGCAGTGATTTGATGTCCTCAAAGGTAGTACCATCTGGTAGAGAAGATATTTCAACTTCTCCAAACTCTGGAAGTACTCGAGATGCATCTGTTTCCATGACAACATAATGAAAGGGGGCTATTGTGAACAGTGCTAGTTACAGTATGATTAAGAAAACATGTAAGGATGACACAAAGAAATAAATTCCAAACGGTCATAATGTTCAAAGAGAGACGTCTTTCATTCCTGTTGTATGTTAAAATTGTAAACAAATTCAGCCTGCCTTTTTTAATCAAAAAGAAATATAAAATTATTTTTGAAGACATCAAAAAGATGTCAGGTACATACTACACCTATATACAAAAGCTAACACACACGTTTTCAGAATATTATATGATGAAGGAAAATATCTATGTCAGTGTATGAAAGATCAATCCTTGAATAGTTTTTTTCTTGTTCAACTGAAGAGTTTATACATAATCAGGTATGATGGGGCTTAGTAGACTCAATATACATTTTTACTTGAAATTTACTAGAATTTCAATTAGAGCCAATAAGTGCTTTTACAATTTGTCACAAATGTTTCCAAGAGATAGCCAATATAGGGGAAAAACGCTGGACTGAAGGAAGATTCAAAACATTTTAATGCTATGCTTATGTTTCCAAGGATTTCAATAAAAGCGAAATTAGGCCAAAGAATTTGGTGCTTGAAAATCCTAACCAAATAAGCCTACATCATCTGCAACAACACAGCCAAAGATTCTTTCTACATAAACAAGTAACTAAATTACCATTTATTTTCATTACTGAGAATGCTTAGCTGGATCAATGAATCCACAACTCAGGACATTTCTCAACAGGAACTTTGGGGTTCTAGTTCAAATTACTTGGCTTTTTCCACTTCTAATACAACAGCACACTGGATGTCTAATCTACAATAGTAATGCAACGCCGCCACCCTCCCCACCCACCTTTTATAACATGAAACGCACTGTAATACACACGCAGGGAACAGCTTCAATCGCCAGAATTTCAATATGCATATCTAATATGACTTTGCACAGCAACTACACTGTGATTTATATAATATTAAATGTATCACACAAATACAGAATTTGCATTTTTTTCCTTTTATACTTCTGTGATGCATATTAAATACTACATAAACCTCACAACACAGAACACATGACTGAACTGCCTTTTTGCTGTGTTGTGAGTAAGAATTTTAAAGAGGACTTGATAACTTTAGAAGCAACTCCTGCACTTGCGTGACTTGATGTTCACAGTGATGATGAAGTTAATCTTATTTACACAGCAGTATAAAACCTGTTTTTATACCTAAAAACTGTTGATGATGCTGGCTTTGGGCAATGACAGTTTGTTCAACAGATGTGCCTGTCTGTTGACCACTTCCTGTGAAGCCATCTGCAACTCCATCCACTTTCTGCATAGGCTTATACCTACAAAAATATCAAGTACAAAGTCATCCTTTCTGTTCATTTGTTCATAAATAAGATCATACCATCTACATTCGCTCTGGTTTCTTCACCTCAAAATAAATTTTGATGAAAAGTAGCAAAAGAATTTACACATTTCTATTTATTTTGTAAATAACAGAAGACACAATTACTAAGGGAAGCTAGAGCATCAACAATGCATTACAGAATTCCTAAAGGTGATATTACATCACCATTACCAATTTCTTGTGGAATTTACCTTAGGAACAACATACCATAAGACCAGCTAATTTACACCAAAAGGAATCAAATCTTTCCCATTCAAAATAGCTTGATTTCCCAATAATGATCTAACTAAAAAATAACGTTTCATTAACTTTAAGAAAAAACAACATTACTGTCTGAGGATAGTGGAAGACTTTTCAAATCCAACAAATTTCTCTCATAAGCATAGAACGCCTGAGAAAGCTACTTGGAAGCACAGAATCTTCACAAGTCAATTCTCAGAACCTTTTATAAAGGGCAAAAATCACAATGATAAAATGGGAATGCTGGTTTGGATGGTCAAGTGTTTTCCTGACAATCAGTATGACAGGCTGAAGATCATGCCTGTCAATTCCAACACAACTGAGAATTTACTCTCTCCCAGGTCTCAATGAGAAAAAGTTGGGACGCTTTGCACTTTTGAAAAAGAATTGTAGCCACTAGAAAAGAAAATAAGAAAAACCCTGAAGCTAAGGAAGGTGTATTTTAACAACCACTCAAATTGGAATTGTTGTGCAGACTGTAAAACTCCATGCTAACTTCAGAAATGTGATGAGAAATTCCACTCTTGATGCATTACTCTGAGAAGCTGTTTCATCAGTTGGGAACATTTCATTTTGTTTCCAGTGAACAGAAAGCAGCACTGTCTCATATTTTACTTTAAAAGGAAGTTCCCATGAAAAACATACATTCAATATTCTAGGCATTCCTGACATGAATCTAAATATACAATAGCAGAAGACAGACACGAGGTACACTCTTCAACAGAAAGACTGCTGGCGTGATTAACAAATAGTTTTATAACTTTACGAATTTCAATGCTTGGGAAAAAAGACACCTATCTGTAATGCTCCCGTGTAAAATCCTATACTTGTTGAAGACGATAGTGAAACTCTAATCAACTTTAATAAGGAATAAAATTTCATCTCTGGTATCATGGTAGCACTGAACTCTTCTGGATGAGCTTGTTATTACTTGGTAAATCTACCTGCAGTAGGCAGTTAATCTGTGAAGAATTCTTAACTTCTCTCTCACTACACATTATAATTACAAATACCAGGCAGAAGATCAACTTCTGGAAGTATTTCTAAATCTGAACCTATACTTTAAGATAGTTCCATTACCTTCTGCAGAATTTATTATTTTACTGACCCTTCAGCTCCTGACATAGGATTCAAAATGGTTTGAAGACATAAAAATAATACTCCTCTAAGAGGTTTTCAGTTATGTAAAAAAAAGTTTTAATTAAAGTATAAAAGCCAACTTAATCCTTTGGTGCTAGGAATCAGGATTATCCACCTACTTACTCCACTGTGCTTTATACAAAATATGCTGGGCAAAATGCTTAATTCTGGCACTATGACAGGTAACTCATCACAGCAGTTAACCAGTTTCAACAGCATTAGAAAATTACTTACAAAATGAAAGTAAATAGCGAAAAAAAGGAACAAAACTATTTTTCACGAGCTTCAGATGAAACATAAGCAGACAGTGGTTAACCATTTTAGATCTGCTGCCTTTTGTGGTTTAGGCACCAAACAGCTCTCCTGAATTCCCTAGTTATATTTGAGCCATTTTTGGTGCATGAAAGAAATAGTTAACATTTCCTAACTGGTAAGAGTCGTATTTTCTAAAATTATCCAGACTTTTACTCTATTTCCCTATTTTAATCACTATTAACCTATACCTTAGACTGGGAGCAGAAAACAATAACTGACCTTACGTGAATATTACAGCTTTCGAATTATACTTGACCCCGAAAGGACACCATTTGAATTTTATATAGGTTAGCATAAACACAGTAAAAGTTTGCAGAGTCTTTAGTTAACAACACACATTTTCTCAATTTGTGCAAAGCTATGAAAATAAAAAAACACAACAACACTGAAACCAGAACATGGAATCAGGTAATTCAAAAATGACACTGAATGGTATGCTGGTCTCACTTTGCAGTTAATTTAGAATACAACTTCATTGACTGCCGTAGTACAACTATGCCAACTTCATTAACAGAAACTTCCTCTCTCACTGCAGAACGGATTAGTAACTTCCTGACTAAAATTCATGTGCAGCAAACAGCCGCATATTCATTAATAAGATAAAGCAGAAAGCGGAATGCCTGCTTGGTTTGAAATGCACATATGAAATTTGGTAGGGAAATGAAACAAGCTGAAAACTATCAAAACCATGAGGACCCAAAACGGATTGACTAAGTCGCAAGTCAGACAAAAAAGAGATAATTTTTTCAGTTAAATTTTCTGCAGATTTTGTTGTTTGCTTGTACTGTTGCGATGCTGCCACTATTTGTATTTTACTCTAAGTCTTAGAATTCACTTTTTTTCTGAAAAATCCAACTCATGCTCTTATGCAATTTGTAATATTCTCTCTTTTTGTTAAAAAACTAAGGTTTCTATCCTTCTGGCTTGCTAAAAACAAAACGTAGGGGCTCTAGAAAGAAACAGAACTAAGCTCTAAGGATTCGCTTCCATTTTATTTTTATTTTAAATCTGTTATTACGATTTATCACCAGGAGTTCACTGATGTCTGTGAGAAGTAAGTTAATGTACCAAATCATGTAACAAAATGGTTACCTTATGCATAACAAAGTGTAAAGTATGCAAAAGCATTTTACTACTATATGCAAATAAAATGTTGACATTGATGCTACTAGGGGAAAAAAATCAGCTTTTAAAATTAGCAGAAAGCAAAAATTGATCCAAACAGCTTGCAACACCACAGGCAACACGTACTAAAGCTGTTAACTATAGGAAAATGGAAGAAACTCAAATACTTTAAAAAATTATTGAAGATGCAAAACCTGCAAGTAACAAAGAAATACCTGAGAAGCATTTGGATGCTATCAGACAGTTTTGGTGTGTAGATCAAGTTTGTACTAGTTGCTTTCTAGTGTTTGAATAAAATAAAAGCTCTTCCAAGTATACTGTTGTCATACATCGTGAACTGGAGGCTTATGTGGAGGCTATATTTCAAAAATAATCTGGAGGCTATATTTCAATAAAAGGATGGTTATCTGAAATAAAACATAGTAAAACTAACGAAATTTAAGGAATGCAGATTTCATGTGTGTGCTTTAAAAACATCTGTCCTCAGTCCAATATGCATTGTTGACATATGCCTAATCTCAAAGCCTAAAAAGTACTTCACAGTTTTTTAAGCCACGACCACCTCAGTATCATAACCATATTATACAGAAAATGTCTACGCTTGTTCAAGAAAAAGACTGTTTTTTTTTTCTGAATGGCTCCATTAGTAAGTTGTTTAGTAGTTTATCATATAAGATCTCTTATTACCATTTTACGATATTATGTCTTATCGAACTTGTAGCCCAGTTTTGCAGATGTCAGTATTTGTTGGGCTATGATACCATGCTCTCTGTCTTCAAAAATAATATCACTATAAAAATGCATAATTTCTCTGTTGTCCATAAATAAAAGCCTTTTTAAGCTGCTTTTAAAAAGATCTCTAAGTAGTTGACACTTTGGACCCACAATGGCTTGGTTTAAAGTAATGTTTGAACAGTATATCCAGGAAACATGAGAATACAGGGAAGAGAAGAGTAGAAAAATACAGACTATTTTCTACATAAAATGAAAACACAGGGTAAACAACATCTATAGGAAGCAGTGATTAATGATTCCCGGTTAGAACAATAATATATGTGTTAGCTGAATGTTATAATGTACAGCAGATGACAATATAGTTATTGTATTCATTAAAAAAAAAAAAAAAGCTGAATGTTCAGCTTCCATAAATGAAAGCAAAAAGGTATAACTGTAAGAACTGCAATATATATTTGAAATTAACTTGGAAATCTGGAGGTTTACTTCTGGAAACAGAATTTAAAACATACATTGCCATGAATGCCCCAAAGAAAAGGCAAGCATACCCATATCAATTTCCCTAGACTAAGCAATAAAGATAATACAGCTTATGAGCCACAAGCTTCTACTCAGGAAGAGCTAAATAAAAACTGGCTAAAAATGGAACTTAACTTTAGGAATTGTATCTCTGATACGTTTCCCATAAGTAGTCTGACAATGAACGCCTATGGAAAAGAGATTTCACACTAAGATTGTACTTTAAAGTGGCAAGTTTTAGTGCCACTTTAAAACTATGCAAATATATTTGGCATAATACATAGGTTGAATAGTACTTTATTTTTACCTAACAGCCTTTGGCTAATATCCATTCACTGTTAGTCAGGCCTGTGTTTGATCCAGCACTGATGGATAATACAGCCATTTAAATAATCCTGTTTTTTTCTGCCCTGGAAAACATCTAGGAGCAGAATGACACAGGAAAGCCAAGCCTTCCATTGCAAATCTGAGCCATACAGCAGGTCCAGCTGAAAGGCACAGTGTTAGCTATTATCTTCCAGCCAAAACTAGTCGTTAACTGCATTTCTTCAGTTCCCAAACCACTGTCTCAGATGGATGATAGGACTGTGATCTGCAGTTGCTTTGTTTTTAATTCTTACTGGAACAAAGAAAGAGTACTCCTATAGCTCACGCTGATCACAACCAAGGCTAAACCACTAACAGCGTTACCTTCCATCTGAAATTTATGTCTGCTAAATCTCAGACCCTTGAATTCAAGCCCAGAGCAAACTCTGAAGAGGAACATACAAGAGCACTTTGGGATACTCAAGTTATGCAAATAGAAAAGATGCACGACCCTCAAATTAAGAACAGGAAAGAAGAAAAAGTGATCTGTAGCACACATTCACTCTACAGTCTTTCCATAAAGGACAGGAAACGTTTATCCAATTAGACGTGTCTGATAGAGGTGGTAGAATCGTTATAACTACACAGACAAAGCATATTGACTGCAATTTACCACTGATCTAAAGGACAAAAATGAGAAATAGTAATAAAGCTGGAGAAAGAGCCACATTACCCTAATCATGCAAATTATAATTTTCAGTCCTTTAGTTATCTCTTAATATATCCTGCTAAAATTCTTGATTACACTAGTGTAACTATGATAAAAATACATACAGACATATCAAACATTGACATTAGATACTAAGCATGTTCTGTAAATGTGGAAGAAATCTTATTTCAAAAATACAAGTTCATTTTTTAAATTGTGCACTGAAAGTTGTAAGCCATGCCATTTTTATATTTAGCATTTCCTTTTTCCCCCCAACCCTAGCTTCTGAGGGCTACAAAACACAAGCATATCTCAGTTTCCATTAAAATTAATCCAGCAAAATATAGACATTTTTATTTCAAGAAGTTGGAATAATGCTTGACATTGTACTAGTAAAGACTACTCTAAAATTAAAAAGTAAGGCTACAAAGAGAGGAGAATGGAGCAAAGCTCATGGTTGCTGCGCACTAGCTGTAATGAAGTAAACAGGCTAGATTGCGGAAGAATTTAATATATTTGTTAAATCTTCTTCTAAAACGACTATCATAATCATCATATTGCAATGAGGCAAAAAATGTTCTGGAGTCATCACACTTGGCTTTAAAAATTCCTGTTTCAATTAGAAAATTTTGCAGTTTTCTGGTTTAGTAACTATGTATAAATAACTTAAAGTAACAGCAGCTCATGAGTTTCCATTTTTCAATGAAAATTTCCTGTATTTTGTTAGATAAACACCTTCATTCTGAAAATTTCTATATCCTAGTCAGTATTGCTAGCATGTTTGATGGTATGCAAAGCAGAGACAATATACATATTCCACTGTGCAACTGTCAAAGTCTGATTAGCTCCTTGATCTCTGCATTTTATTTCTTTGGGATGCTGGGATTTTGGAAAGACACTACCTATTTTACTGAGATCTGTGTACCCTAAACTAAGGGATTGTCGAGGTTTAGGTTGGGCTGGACACTAAATGAATGACAGATGCTCTCTATTAGTCAGTCTTCCTTTCCAGAAGGAAGGAAGGGAGAGTAAGTGAGAGAAATTTATGGGTTGGAAAAAAACTAAAACAGCTTTAACAAAATATGAACAATAAAAAGAAAAAATGTAATATTAATAAGAAAATAATGAAATATATGCAAACATATTTAAAACCAATGTTGTGCTCCCAGGATGGTGATCACGTTGCTGGCAGGCACTGGGAAAAATCACAGACTGGACTCAGCAGCAGATGGAAAACAGATTCAGGAACACACAGATCGGGATCAGAGGCACAAGAGCAGACAGAGTCCTCCTTGATGCTGGCCACTGAAGAAAAGAGGGTGACCCCTTGGATCTCTCAGCTTTTATACTGCGCATGATGCAGATGGGATGGAATACCCCATTGGTCAGTTTTGGGTCACCTGTCCTGTCCGCTCCTCCCTACAGCTGGGACCCCTTTAGGCTCTTCCACTTCAGACCCTCTGACTTGGGTCGGGGTAACATAACGAAGTTAGCTGACCTTGGTTGTTATAGCAATAAGTATAAGCAAGAGCCTCTCTGCATGCCATTCTGTGGCATTAATACAAACATCAGGCCTCATCACTCTGGAAGCAGACACTGTCTGAAGAACATGCTGTTAATTTCAGTATATGCATCCAGTTAGAAGAGACTTAACTGAAAAGTAAAATTACTAAAAAGAAAATTGGTTTTGTTCTATCTCAAACCAGGACAGGGATGAACAAAGATCCTCAGAACTACTTTATACTGTATAAATAGTACACCAGTAGTACTATGTGAACAATGCTTCCATTTCTAGGGTACCTAACAGGACATCACAAGATTTTAGGAGTACAAAGTGATCAGCCTGTCTTTTGTCTTAAAAGACAGGAAAGTAAGTAATGCAAGTTCCTGTGCAAAGAGATAAAGCCTCATCTAGGAAGGTATACTGGGACAGCTGCTTTTAAGGATTTAATAACAAAGAACTTCGTTCTTATTAAGATATAACAACATGGTGGTCTTTTCTCCAGTCAGTATTGCAGATGGGTGATAGAGGCTTCCACTTCTTTTCCTATTCTCCTCTGTCTTACTGCTAGCCTGAAATTAAGATAATAGATACCCAACTTTTCTACTACAGCACGGTATTTTTCATGTAGCAGCTACCTACTCAGCATAATTATCCAATGCCTTGTAGTTCCCATCCTTCATCAACATCTTTACAGATTCTCACAGCACAGCTTAAGATTTGTATGAATTGAGTATGAATGGGAGTGTGCTTGTGTGTGCATGCATGGGTGAGCTTGAGTGGGTAAAATTAACTTGCTTGAGGACTTTGTAAATGTCTATCACTTTTTCTTACCATAGAACCCTGCGATGAGTTTTGTAACAAGAATTTCCAACATGCTCATATTGGGAGACATTTCATGCTTCCATTGTTATGCCCAGTACAAGATACTTAAGATTATGTATCATAGAATCATAGAATGGTTTGGGTTGGAAGGGACCTCAAATATGATCGAGTTCCAACCCCCCTGCCATGGGCAGGGACACCTCCCACTAGACCAAGTTACTCAAAACCCCATCCAGACCGGTCTTGAACAATTCCCAGGATGGGGCATCCACAACTTCTCTGGGCAACCTGTTCCAGTGTCTCACCACCATGATAGTGAAAAATTTCTTCATAACATACAGTCTAAATCTATCCTCTTTCAGTTTAAAACTGTTACCCCTCATCCTATTGCTATACTGCCTGACAAAGAGTCCCTCTCCATCTTTCCTGTAAGGCCCTCTTCAGATACTGGAAGGCCACTATAAGGTCTCCCCAGAGCCTTCTCTTCTCCAGGCTGAACCCCAATTCTCTCAGCCTGTCCTCACAGGAAGCGTGCTCGAGCCCTCTGCTCATCTTCGTGGCCCTCCACTGGACTCACTTCAACAGGTCCATGTCCTTCTTGTGCTGAGGACTCCAGACCTGGATGCAGTACTCCAGATGGAGTCTCACCAGAGCAGTGTATAGGGGTAGAAATCACCTCCCTCAACCTGCTGGCCACACTTCTTTTGATGCAGCCCAGGATTTGGTTGGCTTTGTGGGCTGGGAGTGCACATTGACGGGTCATGTTGAGCTTCTCATCACGCAACACCCCCAAGTCCTTCTCCTCAGGGCTGCTCTCAAGCCATTCTCCACCCAACCTGTATTTAGGCTTGGGACTGCCCGGACCCACATGCAGGACCTTGCACTTGGCCTTGTTGAATTTCATTAGGTTCACACAGGTCCACTCCTCAAGCCTGTCCAGGTCCCTCTGGATGGCATCCCTTCCCTCCAGCATGTTGAATGCAACACACAGCTTGGTGTTGTCATCAAACTTGCTGAGGATTCACTCAATCCCCACTGTCCATGCTGTTGACAAAGATGTTAAACAGCACTGATCCCCGTACCTACCCCTGACGAACGCCACTCATCACTCGTCTTTGCTTGGGCATTGAGCCGTTGGACCACAACTCTTTTAGTGTGACCATCCAGCCAATTTCTTATCTACACAGCAGTCCACCCATCAAATCCATGTCTCTCCAATTTAGAGACAAGGACGTCGTACAGGACAGTGTCAAATGCTTTGCACAAGGCCAGGTAGATGATGTCAGGTGATTTTCCCTTATCCACCAATGCTGTAATTCACCAAGACCACCAAATTTGTCAGTCAGAAGGCCACCAAATTTGTCAGACATGATTTGCCTTTAGTGAAGCCACGCTGGCAGTCACCAATCACCTGCTTATTTTACATGTGCTTTAGTATAGATCCCAGGAGGTTCTGCTCCATGATCTTGCTGGGCACAGAGGTGAGACTGACGGGCAAGTAGTTCCCCAGGTCTTCCTCTTTTCCCTCTTCAAAAATGGGGATTACGTTTCCCCTTTTCCAGTCAGCAGGAACTTCACCAGAGTGCCATGACTTCTCAAGTATGATGGACAGTGGCTTAGCAACTTCATCGGCTAGTTCCCTCAGGACCTGCGGATGCATCTCATGAGGTCCCATGGATCTGTGCACCTTCAGGTTGCTCAGCTGGTCTTGAATCTGATCTTCTCCTACAGTAGGGGGCACCTCATTATCCCAGTCCCCATCCTCAGTTCCAGTCCCCCATATCTTACGATGAATATGCATTTAATGCTGTAACTACTTCTGGAAGAGGCAATAAAATAACTTCAGATTAAAGTAATACCTCTGTTTGAAGTTAAAGTTTGAAGCTGTTTTCTCCATATCCCAGTTGTGTCCAAGGCCACAAAGTATGCTTAGTAAAATATACCAAACTGTTCATTCAATTGGATTTTTTAGGGGTAATAGCTCTAAAAATGTCTTGCTTGATATGCTGCTGTTCCACCTATGAGTTTCATGAATTTACACCTCTTAGACATTTCATTTTAAGGTAATATGGGAGGCTAGTGACATCAGCCAAATAAAAATTAATTTTGAAGAAATGTACTGATTTCCATTTTTTTCCTAAAATTTTCTGTTCAAGGTAGTTTTTCGTATGCATATTCACACATTCTTTCATCACCAGCATAGCCCTTTGTGGTCACTGTGCCACTACTTTCAAATACTTCTGAGCTTTCGGGACTCATCGGGAACAAGATGCTGAGGGAAAATACTTAAATCGACTTACAGGCAAACTGTTACGGTCACATTAATTCTTCATGGGAAGAGGAAATAAACACCAAGCTGAACTTAATCATAAGGTCTCTTACAAGCATCTTATACATAAAATAATGCAGTAATGAAAATAAACAGCAAAATTTGAAATTCAAGCTCTTACCGCTTTTCTTCAGCTCATGGGATAAGAACTCAAGATGGTTAAGATCAATCTGTTCATATCATATCTTCCTTTATTGTTACTACTTTTTGCAAATTTATGACAATTTCCAGGTAACTATTCTTTCATGTTGACTGATACCTAACTTCAGTGATGTCAACTGGCTATCTAGCAAACTTTTATTTTTCACACCAAAGAAGCTGAACAAAAGTTGCACTGAATTTCAACTTTTCCATGTAAAGAAGAGTAAAAGCTTTATGAACTAGAAATATCAGTAAGTACTTGTGTTCATTTCACACTTTACCTCTGTTTCTGCTGCATGGGCTGTTGTCTCATAGCCATATATTGCATGTCCTCTTGTAATCGATTAAGAGGAGAGTCTGGCTTGACGCGAATCCCATAGTAATGATATTTGGAGTTCCCCCTTCATGAAAGAGCAAGAATTAAAAGAACACTAACACTAGTTTTATGCATCCACATTACACTTACTTTACAATTTATGCTGACTGGAAAATAATACCGATGAATCAGGCCTGACTCTCCTGTCATACCTGTTTTACATGGCTGTCATTTTAACACCTTTGGGAAATTAATTTACTCTCTTAAACAAGTATTATCCAGCATTTTAACTTGTAATCCACTTGAGTAATAGAAATAAAATGCAAATAAACACAACTTATCTGTGGATAAGTTTCTCCATAACTTATGTTACAGAGAAACACAATTCTTAATAATTTCCAAACAACAAGCTATGTTTTATTTGTACTGATAAAAATTTGCAGTGTATTTATCACAATGTAGACACACAGTCAAAAACAGAAGTAAAAGTATAATAACACCTGGAAAAGCATAAAAACATTTAACATTAAGAGACAGAACTGACAGAAAACCACTGTAATATTTAAATACAGGTTTTACTTACTTTTTGACTAGGAGACAAGTTTCTTACTCATAATTATCACTTGTATTTTCTATTATAGTTCAGTATTTCATTAACACAAACCTAGTTCCAAGTCTTCTGGTCCGTAATCCCATGAAGATTGACCGTATGAGTTTTCCAAAGGAGGCGGCATTGACTGGATCCAACTTGTGTTCCTGACAATGGCGTAAGTAATGGTTGTAAAGGGTACTTCTTGGAAGGCTCACTCCTTCTGCAGTTTCATAGTTGTCTAAAAGCCATTGAAGCTATATCACATACAAAATAGAAAAAAAAATTATTACTATATTAAAAAATATCTTAGCCATAAAACATTAACTTATGACAGTTCTGAAACCACTCTTCAGGTCTATTAAACAATTACTTCCTTCTTCAGAGATTCCTTAAATACTAGCTATACCATAGTGCTTTAGGATCTTCTGAATTACCAGGAAATAGCAGAACTCATTGCACTTGTGACCTCAGATAAGTGTCCACTTCTTACAATATTTTTGATTCAGTACCACACACCAATACTTGATAAAGGTATCTATGCTTTGGAGACAAACTGTTAGTACTGCAAAGAAATAAAGTAATCATGAATGTAATTAACACAAATTGCAGAAAACAAACTCCTTGGGTTAACACAATTAAGTTAATGTACTTGTCAACCTGGAATATTATACTGTTTTTCTTTGCCTAATGTTAAAAACCACAAGATATTTTTTACTCTCAGATACACAAAAGAAAAAAGCTGTTGCATGTAAGTCAAAAAGCAGCCTAGAAAACATCAAATATAACTGGTACATCTATAAAGCATTACAGGCACAGTGCCCTTCAGTTGTAGCTTGTTTGCCTTTGACTTCCAGGAGGAACAGAACAAGATTCCTGGAAAAGCGTTAATCTTTTCACGTAATTGTGGAAGGTAGGTAATTTTAGACCCATGCAAGAAAAGACTTTTTATGTAACATCATTGGACTTCCCAAGTAGTGCACACTCATGAAACACCTCTAGCTGTCATTAATATATAAAAAAATAAAATGGACAATTTAATAACCCTAGATTTAACAGTATAGGAGAATGACAAAGTCGATCAAAAATAATATAGGTTGAGGATGCATTTAAATTCCACTGTTTTAGTTTTTTGATATGCTAACATTTTCCTTATCATTCCCCAGTCATAGTTTCAGTTCCCTGTAATTGTCCTTTAAGTACAGCTTGAAGGACTCACAAATTTCATTTTCTGTTTGAATTTTGTTCTCTGTTTTCCTAAGTATTTGTTCCAAAGCAGTACAGTGTCAATATTCAAGCTTGCTAGGCTAAAGATACCTTACCAAACTCAGGATTTAATTTGATTATCCAGTGAAAATGCAAACTGAGGACACTGACTTCAAGACCTCCACAAGCGTTTACTCTGATGAGCTAGATATTCACACAAATGTGTAATAATTTTTAATTTAGTCCAGCAAAGCAGTAACTAGTATAACCAAAACACAAAGTATTAAGCGACAATAAAAGATATACATGGTCTATGTGTTACTTATTCCTTTGCAGAATTATTTTCTGTTAGAGCAGTGCACAAATTCTGTTCCATCAATGTTCAGTATAACTTATCATGCAAAGAACTTTAGTGTGCAATAGCCATAAAATGTTTTGGTCCTGGCCTTTTCTTTATCACAAAACTATTAGGTACTAAAGTACAGGTGATAACATATATTAAATTTAAAGCTGTGTTTTAGTTACAGTGAAAATTCACCAATACAAACACGTTACTACAAAATTTACTCTAGAACATTAAAACACCATTTCCATATTTGCTTTTTATTGAAATCATACCCATAATTTTTCCGTGTTTCTTAGACATAAGCTATAGAAAAATATACAGAAGACGTAAATGCTTCCAAGACATAAAATTTTTAGCGAAGTATGCAGGTCATTTTTGCATTTCAAATAGACAAAATGAAAAAGTACAGTTCATCATCTTTATATCAGTTATCATATCATTATTTTTAAAATCTTAACATTCACAAGTGCTTCTAAATAGCGATCTGTCATTTTGAAATAAAGCTGAAGAAAAAGTATAATTGTAAACATTAACTTTTATCTGCATGTATTATACTTGTTTTGCTAATAACCTGACATAAGCCTGTCTGGGCTTAGAAACAAAGGTAATTATATCTTTGAATTGTTGCATTTTATCTCTATTTAAAATCTATTATTACATCTATATTTATATTATAGACATTTACATAACATTTGTCATGTATTATTAAATCTGTAATGTAATCAGAAGAGATAAGGAATGTGTAGTATTTCTGTTTTCCCCAAGGGGAAAAACTTTGTCAATCCCAAAAGACTGACAAACAAAAAATAATTACTTTCCAATTAAGTTCTGTATGTAACATTAAAGATATTTTCCTCAAGATGGCTTCTAACCTATTATGAATCACTCCAAGTGCACTTCATTAATTATGTGAATTTCTAACAGATGTTACTTCAATCATAACTTGCATTATTGAACACCAAAAAAACCCATATCAAAAGATAAATGCAATATAAGAACTTTTGCTCGTGGGTGGAGTTACTTAGTAGCAAAGGCTTGAAGTCATTACTTGCTAGATTACTGTCTGGAAGAAAAAGTGTAGTTAATATATGATTTTAAAAGCAAAATTATCTCAAAACATTATAAAACTATTGTGAACAACTTTTTTTTTTTTTCCTACTGAGATGAAATATAATTCTAAAACTAAGCTATTCAGGTTTGAATCCTGCCTTTTTAATTCGTAGTACTGACCATATTGTATGTGTAAGATGTGTAAAGGTTTGAAATGTTTCCAGAGTTAGACGTGTTAAATTGACTGTGACTCCAATCAATCTGCAATGTTTATAAAGCATTCAACTATCAATTAATTAAGTCAACCTCACACAGAAATAAATCAGGAAAGAAAAAAAAACAGAGGAGAAATGACAAACTCCCTAAAATGAGCACATGTGAATTTAAGCAAAAAAGAAAAAAAAATCCCAGAAAACCTCATGGAGGTATCACAGGGCTAAAGTCCCAATCCCAGTGCTAGTATTTTCCCACAAATTAATACATCATCTGCAAAGTGAATTAAACACACAATATAGAATTCTGTTTTAAAATCTGTTAAGCACAATTATTTTAATAAATGCCAAACCAAACCATTACATGTCAAAATCAAGAACAGTTTAAAGAGACAAAGGCTAAATCGACACTTAAACTTCCTCCATACTGTCCTTACTTGAGTTTAAAGAGAATAAGCACTGCTTTAAAAATGGGCAAAACATTCAGTAAGTTTGATCTAGATCGTTACCTTCGTCCAAAATGACCAAGTCTAGGAAAGACTGACTGCCACAAAAATATGCACGAAGATTTATTTTTTTTTCCCCACAAAGATATATCCCTATCAGAGTAGTTTTGAAAACACCTTCACAGTCAAGAAAGAAATATCATGATAACACTTAACAGTTGATGCAAATCTCATTGTTAGGAACACACTGTGAACAGTGCACAGCACCAGGAATGAGTAGAACATAGTTTACTGGGGCACAGCAGCTTGTCTTGTAATTCTTCTTGGTTTTATACCAAGATTCTGGACTTCATAATAGGACACAACGTACCAACACTTCAAGTCTTAACATAAATTTCTGACACTTTGCCAAAAAAAGTTATTGTTCCTTTAAAAATTATTTTTAAATAATAATTCTGATATTATCTAATACTATCTATTATGACTTAAATAATCATTTTGATACTGTCTTATCTTCAAAACAATTATTTCATAAACATCCAAGGTGTATTGCTGTATAACATTTTGTACAACTTTTTGTAATATGATTTTTGTCATTCAATTCTGGTATTTTCTAAAGAAAAAAAAGTTTGCTTAAGATTTCCATAAAACTATTCTAGTTTTGACTTTGACATAATCATACACAACAGAAAAAATTCAAAACCTAAACCCAAACCTGTTAAAACAGATTTTTAATTCGATTCCTGAGGAACAGCCTCTACCACCATATTCTTAAATTAAGACCACAAACCAAATTTAAAAATTTCTTCAGTAAAACAATAAAGGAATTTGAATTTATATAATTAGTAAAGCTGAGAAGAAAAAAAAAAGGTAAGATGAATACAAACTGATCATCATGGCAAAAATGCAAAATACAAAAACAAATACCAACAGAAAAAAAAAAATTTCAAGAAAGACTAGCAACTTACAAAGCAACAATATTATTTATACAATAAGTTTAAAATTAACTCTGGGCCTTTTTCCTTTATTTTAAAGTTACAGATAATGGATTTATCACTATATTTGGAGACCATGTTTTTAGACAAATATCTTTTAGCTTTGTGCATGGAAAGTTCTTAACTGTAAGATTTGCAGAGTAACAACACAGCAAAAGGCAAACCAATAAGACATTTTAGTGTACTTCAAATTAAGATAATGCTTTCTTTTTTTTTTTCCAGCTCATCATAAGGATCTTTAGGATTCTTAAGTTAGTAATTATTCAGAATAAATTAAGAAACACCTAGAAATAATCTAAAGACATTTAAGCATGCTGTTTGTTTCTTCTCTTCCTCTTCACATGCCCCCAAATTAATATAGGGTACACAGACCTTTCTTTGTATACAACTTCATTTAAAATTTCAGAAGCCTCAGAATTATTTGTACTTTATCTTGACATTTCCACTATAATCCTCAAGACAGTAAAATGTGTTAACTTATCGTAACACAGGTGTAGGGCATAGGAAACAGGCAACACTCTGCAATATACCATAAAGACATTTCATCTGACAAAATAAAGCCATGGGAGATGTAGTAGAAGATTACAAGCAACTAAGATGAGAAGATTAAGAACAAAAAGTAGTAATAAAATAAAACAAACATTTAGAGGCAGGCTAAGCATGCAGAACAAGCAAGAGAGAGCGTATGTGAAGAAGAGACAACTTACATGGCTGTTGAGAAGAGAGCTTCTGTGAGTAGACAGACCATCAGACTTTTGCAGTGTCTCAATCGCCATTTCAATCTGATAATAGATGTCATTAAAAAAAAAGGACTCAAGACGAGATAGTAAAAAAGCCTGATCAGAGAAGTTTTGACAGATTGCTTACAGATCAATAGAAATGCCTGCTTTATTTCTGGCTAGGGCATATGTTTCTACTAAAAGGCCTCATTTCAGAGTCCCAGTGAATAGAAAACTCCCCAATCAGGTCAGAAGGGCATTTTTGCTTGCATTTATATTGCAGGATCACAGCCTTTAAGTCCATTTTACCTTCCAACCTGCTCAGGAAATTAAATGAGTAAAATTACTGGTGAGCTGCATTCAAACAAAAATAACCCTGATGGAACAAAAAAGTCATCAATAAAATAAAAATATTTTAAAATCCCTAAACAGAATTTTAAGAAAGGCCTCCATATGTTTTCCCTCCAACTATATCAGAAAGAGATATGCACAGCTTGCAGTTAAGATCTGAATTAGAAACAAAACTTCAGCTCTCTGGAATCACAGAATCAAATCCCAAACACAAATAATCGAACAGGTTTTCCACCATTAGCTTCACTGGGACAGGACATCACCCTTACTGCTGCCAGCACCCTTTGAATATCCCCAGCTGCCAAAGTAAATGGAAAGTCAGGAGTTATACAGACTGCAGGATCCAGCCTTTGGAAAGGCAGATTTGTTCACAATAATTTTGCCTTTAAAAAGGAAAAGAAACCACAGCGCTCCTAAAATACAAAGTAGTATTACTTCAAATGCAAATGTATGAATACTCTCACATCCATTTCCATTCTTTTCCTTTTTAATATCAATGGACATTTTGATCAGTTCAATAACAACAGCATTAAAGAAAGAGAAAAAAAAACAACAAACCAGAACCTAAATGTAATTTAACTGGGAAGCTAGAAGAGCAAAAACAACCATGAAAATGACAAAGATAATGGGATGCACAGTAAGAAAAGGCATGCAATTAATTAGCTACATTTAATGGCCAAAATGAAAGCAATGGAAACCACCACTTGTACTTTTAAAAACACTTATAATTCTCCATCTAGACATTTTAAAATGAGCCCTCCCTGTCCTACTTCAAATATCACAGTCCTATCCATAATTTTAGTGGCATGATTTATCAATATTGGCTGAATTCATTCTTTATATAGCACCAACTGAAAAATACTACAGTTGATACTTGAATTTACTGTAAATATAAAATTAACTTCTCCCTTCTTTACAGGGCAAATGACAAGTATTTTATGGTAACAACTGTGAGGAATTACTTCTTGTTTCTCTTATAACTGTTTCATATCAGCTATAAAAGCCTTTTCATAAAAAACACAATATTAAAAATACTCATTTTCTATGTAAGAAAAGATACTGTTACATGGCAGTAATTTTTTTTTTAATATTCTGATTTCTTCTTGCTTCAGTAGAAAATACTATGAGGTCAAGTATTCAATCACACAGGAAAGATCAAATTTTAAAAGCGTGCTGCATGATAAAAACTACAAGCCTAAAACATCATTATAGTAAGGTCAACTTACTATATAACATAGTCATAAAATTTCCCTACTTAACATAATGCTACAATCAAACAATGAAGACCATACACACATTTAAATCCTAATTCTGAATCTTGGGTTACTTTTTCCACTATAGCACTGAAGTTACACCTCCTGCTGCTGATTCCCACTACTGCACCACTCTCATTTTGCTCCTGCAACTTGTGGTCTTGTTTGTTCAGAGAACCAGTCTATTAAAAAGCAGTAGTAATTGCACTTAAAAAGAAAAGTGTCATTACAGATAACACCCATCCCTCGCTGACATATTGCTTCAATGCTTTTTGGTGCTATGCAATCATAGAATCGTAGAATCTTCATGCTTGGAAAGGACCTTTGAGATCATCGAGTCCAACCATACACACACACACAAAAAAAACCCTACAATCTCTGCCACTAGAGCATGCCCTGAAGTGCCACATCTAGACGTTTCTTAAACACCTCTAGGGATGGTGACTCAACCACCTCCCTGGGCAGGCCGTTCCAGTGCCTGACCACTCTCTCAGTAAAGTAACTCTTCCTAATATCTAACCTAAACCTCCCCTGCCACAGCTTCAGACCATTTCCTCTGGTCCTGTCATTATTCACCTGGGAGAAGAGGCCAACACCCACCTCTCTACAGCCTCCTTTCAGGTAGTTGTAGAGGGCAAGGAGGTCTCCCCTCAGCCTCCTCTTCTCCAAGCTAAACATGCCCAGCTCCCTCAGCCTCTCCTCATATGACCTGGTCTCCAGACCCCTCACCAGCCTGGGAGCTCTCCTCTGGACACGCTCCAGCACCTCAATGTCCCTCTTGTGAACACAGTACTCGAGGTGAGGCCTCACCAGTGCCGAGTACAGAGGCACCATCACTTCCCTGCTCCTGCTGGCCACGCTATTCCTGAGACAAGCCAGAATGCTGCTGGCCTTCTTGGCCACCTGGGCACACTGCTGGCTCATGTTAAGCTGGCCGTCCACCAGCACCCCCAGGTCCTTTTCTGCCAGGCAGCTTTCCAGCCACTCTGCCCCAAGCCTGTAGCGTTGCTTGGGGTTGTTGTGACCGAAATGCAGGACCCGGCACTTGGCCTTATTAAACCTCATACCGTTGGCCTTGGCCCATTGATCCAGCCTGTCCAGGTCCCTCTGTAGAGCCTTCCCACCCTCAAGCAGATCAACACTCCCACCTAGCTTGGTGTCATCTGCAAACTTACTGAGGGTGCACTCACTCCCCTCATCCAGATCATCGATAAAAAACCAAAACTGGCCCCAAAACTGAGCCCTGAGGGACACCACTGGTGACCGGCCACCAAGAGGATTTCACCCCATTAATCACAACTCTCTGGGCACAGCCATCCAGCCAGTTTTTAACCCAGCAAAGAGTACACTTGTCTATGCCATGATTCACCAGCTTCTCCAGGAGAATGCTGTGGGGGACGGTGTCAAATCAATGAGTCAAATCAACTGTCTCTTTTTTATTGTTTTGGGGGTTTTTGTTGCTGGAGTTTCTTTTAGAACTAGATTTCAGCAGTATGGCCATTGAAGACAATGAATCTGTGCTCACTTTTACTGCATAGCATAAGCCAGGCAGTCTTGGTCACCACTAAAACATGTTAATTACTTCATCAAACTCAGAAAGATACATGATCTATACTTAAAATCTGTCTTCATCATATTCTACTAAGGCAAGCTTCTCAAGAGAAATTGTTCTTACTACTAGTTATTTTGTTCATTTTTCTCATCTAAATTTTGATAAAATGAACTTTCAGGCTTTATCTGACAGATACATCTCTCTTTAATGACAGAAACTTTCCTCCTATGTAAGCTGTACAATCACTTCTTACCTATTTTTGAGCATAAAAAGACATTTAATTTGAAGACAGATTTCCTAGACACCAAATCGTTCATGTTGCCCTTTCCAAAAACTTCCAGCTACTTCTTCTTTTCCTCTATTGATGTTCCTCAGGGGCCAGTTCTGGGCCAGTTCTAGGCCAGTTCTGTTCAGTATTTTTATAAATGATCTGCATGCAGAAGTTTAATGCACCATTAGCAAGTTTGCTGATGATACCAAGCTGGGAGGTGCTGTTGACTCTTTCAAGGGATGAGAGGCCTTGCAGAGGGATCTAGATAGATTGGAGCATTGGGCAATGATTAATGGGATGAAATTGAACAAGCTGAAATGCCGGATTCTGCAGCTGAGACAGAGAAATGCCAGGCACAAGTCTGAATTGGGAGAGGAGTGGCTGGAGAGCAGCCCTGCAGAGGGGATCTGGGGGTGCTGGTTGACAGCAGGCTCAGTAGGCACCAGCAGTGTGTCCTGGCAGCCAAGAGAGCAAACTGCATCCTGGGGTGCATCAAACATGGTCAAGAGAAGTGATTGTCCCACCGTTTCAGCATTGGTGCGGCCTCACCTGGAGTACTCTGTGCCGTTCTGGGCCCCCATCACTTCAGAAGGATGTGAAGGTCCTTGAATGCGTCCAGAGGAGGGCAACAAAGCTGGTGAAAGGGCTGAAAGGCATGTCCTATGTGGAGCAGCTGAGGCTTTGTCTAGTTTGGAGAAAAGGAGGCTGAGGGGCGACCTCATTGCTCTCTGCAGCTTCCTGAGGAGGGGGAGAGGGGAGGGAGGTGCCCAGCTCTTCTCCCTGGGATCCAGTGATGGGACACGTGGGAATGGTTCAAAGCTACATCAGTCAGGGGAGGTTCAGACTGGACGTTAGGAAGCATTTCTTTACCGAGAAGGTAGTCAAACACTGTCCCAAGCCTGTCAGTGTTTAAGAGGCATTTGGACAATGCCCTTAACAATGTGCTTTAACTTTTGGTCATCCCTGAAGCGGTCAGGCAGCTGGGATAGCTTATTGCTGTAGGTGCCTTCCAACTGAAATAGTTAATTCTATTCTCTTATTCCAAGCTTTTGAGGTTTCAAGATGATCTCTGTGACACAGAATACCATGTGTATAGGGAGTAACAGCTACCTGAGTAAAAAGTTGTTTATCTGAAGGATCTGTTCCTTCAAGCTTTTAAGTTCTACATTTTGACAAGGGACTTTTACTTAGGTTCTAGAAAAATTGAACGTAATTTCATCTCTATTCAAAATAGCATTTAAGCACATACAGAAATTAATTACATAGGTAATGTAGTGGGTTTTATTATGATATTCTGTGGAAAAAAATAGGAAAATAATTTTAACATTTAAAGTTATATTCTGCATGAATACAAAAAAAGACCGATAGCCTTGCTTTTTTAGCAATAAGCAGTGAGAGATTCCAGGCACAACTAACTACATATACATCTGAAATGCTAAATGACAACAAGAATTACACATTCATTTATTTTAATATGTCAGCAGTCATACATTTCTCCTATTCTTCTCTTAACAAGACTAAAACCATTATTTATTAAAATGTCCTGACTAATAACTGAAATGTACACTATCACTCCCATTGCAACTCCAACTAAACCATGTTAAACATCGCTGGTTTAAAACACGTTTAAAATATGTTAAAACATGTTAAACTACTGGTGGGAATGACAATCAGTTTGTATAGGAACATAAACATAGGCAGACCCTAAATTAGAGCATGATAGCCTATGAAAACTATGATTCTCCTTCAATATACTTTGTTTGCCAACTAAAATACTGCCTTATACTCTGACACAGTTGTTAATGATTAAGGGTATTTCTCTGGGGTTAAAAAATTCGACAGTCTGATCACAGTACTTGCATCCTATAATGTTCACTCTTTATGTGATCTACTGATTTGGACGTTACTAACTGTTCTTGCTAGTTTATGTCTTAGTGTTCATTAACATGTTACTAGATAAACAAATTATGCATAATAGTCTCAGATGCGTATAGCATAGACACAGCAAATACTTATCCCAAACCACTTTGAAAAAAACTGCCTTCCTCTTAGGAAGAAGCAATAGACTTTTTCATGATTTCACTAATTAACTAACGATTCAACTAATTAACACAAAGTATTTATAGTAAGTTGTTCTGAGATGGTCAGGGCATAAAGAAAACAGTCCGCAGAAGTTTAAGCCCTGAGGTTTTGCGATTAATCTGGATATCCTTCAATTTATTTTCTTTACCTGTTTGCACCTGCAGACCGCTCTCCACCAGCAGCGAAGCAGGCAACTTTAGGTGGCATCTTAAAATTCAATACATTGTTCCATCATATTCAAAAAAGATAGCTCCTGTCTCTATCTGCACAGGCATGTTCCATTCACAAGGCCTTTTATCCACTTCCAAAGGTTTGCCCTTTCAGGGATTAAAGGAAGTGAAATTCTAAAGGAGCTTTCATCACATGCTCCATTATGAAGGAACTACTAGTTCATCATATGTGTACAGGAAAGATTAATTTGGTGTAGCAAGGTAAATCCTGGGTACTGGTGACAATTATACTTACCTAAATAAGGCGTATACACATCACAAATAACCTGCAGCTAGAAGATAAATGAACTCAGGGCTTTTCAAAATGTCACACTTTCACTCTTTTAGGATGCCACAAACATGCATTACTTACGGTGGCTTTCAATTCTGTTTCAGGATTTCATATATGTCGTACTGTTTTGTGAAACTTATGTTAGAGGGTTGTGTTAAGCAGAGAAGCTTGCCCAGGAAAAAGAAGCCTGAAAATGAAATAGTATTGACCACACTAAGAGAACTTGGGTTTAGCCTTCACAGCTGGAAGAACTGAATTTAAACAATTTGTATTCCTCGCAACAGACAAAGCTGCAGCAGCACCTGTAAACAGGTTCTATGAAATGGTGTTCAAGAGAATGAAGCAGTACTAGGAATACAGAAAGAAAGATACTTTTTTTTTTAAATCTGTTGGAATGATAGAAATGTAAATATGGGGAAGCAGACCACAAAAAGATGTAAAATAAGTGTGGTATTTTACATATGCTGACCTTAAAAGAATGCTGATAAACCTTAAGCACTTAGAAAAAAGGTGTGGGTTTTTCCCTAAAATTGGATAATTTGTAAATATAACATCCAAATTTAATATACATAACAGATACCGGTCAAAATACCCACTGAAAAGCACACCTCCACTAGTCTGCATGTACATAAGGTATGCATACTGACTAATGAATATAGTATGTTCTCCAGTGATTACAAAAGAATATATATGGAGTCAACATAGGGGTAAAAAAGCACACCCAACAGCCACAGGCTAGAAAAATACAACATGTCTGGATTTTAGGTCAGATTACTTTCTCCTTCACAAATCTTCAAATGAAACATTGCTGACCATGTTCATCTTCCTTGCTAGAAGTTCTCAAACACATGGCCAAACTGACCAATTCACCATCTCTCCCCCTGGATTATCCAGTTAATTGTATACCTCATCTCTATTATATACATCTTCAAACAGATTCTAAACTTTTTCTTTGAGGTCATTTTCTCCATATTTGCTAAAAACACTTAAAGGGAAAAAAAAAAACAAAAAATCCCTTGTCTAGCTGATTATAAGGACTTCTAGAACTTATACATTCCACCTAACACTGAAAATCACATGGAAGCACATCAGAGTTACTCACACCAGGAAAACAGAAATGAGAAACTAAAAAGAAAGTTTAGTTCATATTATTATTAAAACCAAATTGAAAATATTTATGGCAAGACAGCCTTAGAGAGAGAGGCAGAGTAGCCATTTTAGTATAAATGTGTATTTAATCAGAAACAAAAAAATCCAGTCCTTTACAAAGGTGATGCCTTTATGCCATTGATAATCAGACTGTTATGAGAACATCAGTGGCAAGTCATCTTGCACCCAGCTTATGCATTAGGAATTAACAGAAATTCTTCCCACAGATTCAAAGACACCTATTTTTAATATGTTATGATAAAAACAAAAAAACATTGTGTTTCTTACTTTTTCACCAGTAATTGGAATGCTACATTGGAATAAATGGAGTTTTCAACAAGACTACATCTCGATTTTTGATACACAAATACCAGGATAAATATTCAATTGCCAAAATTGGAAACAGCCTATGAGGTGCTACAGGGCTTTTAGGCAGAAAACACAACAAAAGCCAATACTGAACGCTGAAGCCAGACTGTATCAGAAGAGAAACAAGGCGCATAGGCAGGTGAAACCAGAATGCAGACAGGGTAGGTGTGGCAGACCTTGCTAGTGCCAGTCTCCCTTTTCCCCACATTCCTTGTTTTGTGAAAAGGGCACAGTCTCAATTCCAGACATTACAGTGGAGCAGCAAGGCACTCAGAGGCACAGACAAAGACCTAAATTATTTTGGGCAAATTGCTAGACTGAAACCTCTGGAAGAGAGAGGGAGAAGCCATGATGCTCCACAGCTCTGAAGAAGAATCCAAAGCAGGAGGAAAAGTCTTGAAGGCAGAAGTTCATAAAGGTACAAGATCCACATATCCTCTAAACTTCCCACCCCTCCAGTTAATTCATACAACGTAAGTGGTCTTTTAGCAGTAGCAGTGATTAACCATTCTTAGGAGTCATTTAAAAGAGGAAAAAAAATATTATCTGCCTTCTTGTATTTGGAAATGGATGCCTTTTTTCACAAAAGATGTCACTGTGCTCAGTGGAAGAAGTCATAAATAAGTGTCTTGCCTCTATAGGTCAGACAAAGTGATCAAACAATCCTTTGTAGTATAAAAACCTGTGCATCTTTGATTTGATCAGAAATAGTTTGTTTTATGCTAAGAAGGATCCACCTAAATAAAAATTACCAGAAAAGTTGGGGAATAGAGGAAGAAAAAAATCCTCTACCAAGAAAGAAAATAATAAAGAAAAACTCATCTCAAACCATTCTCCAAATAATAACCCCTCCACCTTTAATGGACCATTTCAACATTTGTTACTTTTTCTTCTTAAAAGTATTACAGTACTTCCACTAAAATTATATTATTGGGATATGTAATTTATACTGGTCATTCTTACTTCCTTTTGTTGTTGTTTTTCTCCCTCCACTAATTACGACATATTTTGGGTAGGTACCATCCTTCCTTTCAAGTTAAGAGCAAATTTTCCACACTTTGCATACTACCAGAAATAATAACTTGTGGTGATACATTACATCCGTATTAATTTTGCTTTTATTTTCATGCACATCTAGATTTGCAATGAAATAGGATAAATTTCTGCAACAGTATGAGTGGAGACCTCCTATGGTTGGTGATGACTGATGAATGACAACTGTAATTGCAGATCTGTCATAAAGCTTGTTAGAAAACAAAACTAATACATGGGAGCCTCTCACTGGCTGACAAGCATAACAACACACTTATTACTAGAAACTATATGTATTTTTTAACCTTATGATATTAGGAAATAGATTGATTAGACAATCCAATAATCCTGTTTTATCACAAGAACAGTCCTTAAGACATTTACGTATGAAAAAAAAAAAAATCGGAAGGCAATTTAGATTTCATTATTATCACAGCAATCTAATTTTCTAGTTAGTCTCTTAAATATAGCTGCCCCTTCTTTAATGATAGCTGCCAATAAACCAAACAGACAACTCTTTCATACAGGTTTCAACATTTTGTTGAAATTGTTTTCAATATTTTAAACAAGACATCCAGCTAGGGTAATTCACTTCTTGTTCAATGCAATCACAATTTATTCTTGACCAATCCATGCATATTCACATACAAAAGGTCATTTTGGAAAGCTGTTTATCTACCGAATATTTTATATAGAAGGTCTTATAATCTGAATGCCTTTTTGTTTTAGTGAAAAAGATCCTTTTTAGTTGGTAGAGAAGTAGGCCAGCAAAGGATATAATGTGAAGAAGCAATGAAATCAATGGAAATAAAATGAGTACAGAAAATGCTAACAAATGCTCTTCATGCATACTAACATAAACCACTACTGTATATATGTTGGAATAGTTTTCATAGTACATAATTCTTAATATTTTGGCTACAAAAACACTGCTATTGCCTGCTATAGCTTAAGCAGGACAGCTTTCTTGTATGAATGTTTGACAGAAAAATGAATGAAATGTTACAAGCAAAAGATTAGGTCTTTATTAAACCTGAAGCAGAACTCAGAAGTACATTAAACCATAAATAAAATAAAGTGAAGACAGACTTAAAGCAAAAAGCCTCTGAGTCTCTTCTATTGAATTCTGTATAAACCAAATAGCATACCTGGTGAAAAGTAAATAAAACTTAAAAATCTAATTCATCTAAGACACAGTTAATAAAATGGACTTCTTTTATACATCAGATTTTTAACCTGAAACTGTTTTGTTTGTTTCTTTTAACTTAAGCTAAATGTATCAGAAATAGATAACATCACTAATACAATTAATTTGATTGTTGCAGAAGGTAATGATTTGATCAGTGATTTGTGATCAACAAAACAAGTTATCAGTGAAAAAAGTAAACAGAACTAGTACCTCTATGGCGAAAGTAAAGAGAGCTTGTTATGACCACATATGTTAGTAAGTAAATTCTATATAATTTGTCTATATACTTTGTCTCCATATGAAAAATCTCCAAACTAATTCAAAATTTGGAAATATTTTCTGAGTATTATACTAGCAAACCAGCCTGGATACATGTTATTTTGATGACTTCAATAAATTCTCTATACAAAGACGAAAAAAGTTATGATGGTAAAGATTAAATGAGGATCACAAGTGAAACAAGCTCTACCTATCTAAGGTGCAATCCAAATGAAATATTACATTGCTCTACTTTGCATAGTTTAATTATGCCCTCTAGTAAAATTAAAATAGATTTTGTGCTTTAAAATTACAGTTTAAGCTGAATGTTTGTGTTTCAATTGACTCTTGAACATTTCAGCTGAACCATACACACCAAGAGCCTAAAATTATAAAATCTAAAATCACGTTGTGTCCCACTTCTTAGCAAGAAATGTACTTCTAATATATTCTAATATCTCACACTTACAGAACGATACTACACAAAATAAATAGCACCTTAAAAAACAAAGGAAACTATTTTAGTGTTAATAATGCAATTTAATAATTGTCATTTAACTAGCAGTATTTTTTTCTCTTCTTAAAGGCTAGACGATACAGCAGTATAGAAGTTACTTGGAGCAACTAAACCAGGCTGCTTTATTGACATGTGAAGCCAGAGAAAGACGTTACTGAAGGTATGAACTTTAGATTTTGTTAAATTTTGGCAAATTTTACTTCTAATTGAGGCAAAAAAATCAAAACGCTTTTTACTTTGCAAAATACAGCATGGAGTTTTGATATCATTCAAATAATTCTAGGATATAAAACTTCAAAGTAAGTCTACTATTCTTTATTTGCGTCTACTGGATGCACTTAATCCTCATTTGATTCCACATTCAGTTAAGCATTTCCACTGACTGAATTCCGCTGTCAGTGAATAAAACAAAACTTACAGCATGACATGCAAAACACAAAAATGCGTTTGTTCTTATTTCACTAAGGAGAAAATTAGCATGATCTCTGAAAGAGGCAATATTTGTACTTCATTGTAAAACAATTTAAAACAACTAAGAAAACATAGGAATATCAGTGCCATTGAAGTATCTAAAGAAACATTACTTTTCAAATTTCTTTCCATCTAGAAGACCTATTCCTTACTTAGGCCTATAGAAAACTAATTGTTTTGCCTGTGCTTGGTGATCACAAAGTCAGGTGAAAAGCTCCATGAAATATCTTCCAAATAAGTAAAATGAAAGAGCACTTTAAAGGAAAAAAGAAAATAGTCAATTTAAAGTCTTGATTTTAATTAAATTAATCTGGAAGAGGAATGTTCCTTTTTTCAGAAACAGTTTTTCTACTAAAGTCACGTAAAATAAAGGCAAATGTTAATATACATTCTTTCTTCTTTTGTAATTAAAATATAAAATTCTCTGTTGCTATCTGAAAGCTACTACTATGTTACTGATATTTATACTGTTCATGAATTATGACTCTTTTGAATTTTTATTCTCAGAAAATAATGCTACACAGTTTTTGGAATAAATACTAATTTTTTACATTGTTACAAAAATTTTCTATTTATCCATACCAACCCCCTTAAAAATTATGTTTTCTCTCCTTTACTGTATTTTTCAACTATTCCTACTCTATGTTTCACAATTCTCATCCCTGTTATTTCCAAATCTTTATATCCAGACAAGAATACCCAGAAGAATTAGGCAGAAGTATTCACTGAGGCTATGCAGAAAAGCTAAACTAGGTATAAACCCATTTTCCTAATTGAAATAAAGGCTGACTGAGTAAGCTCTTAAGGGAAAGTTCTGTGTTTAAGAGCCCACAATTATTATCTATAACAATTGTAAAGTATGTATCTTCCCATAGCATTGTAAGACACTTCCACAATGAGCTTTTAATCTGGCATAGGCTTTGGAGACATACCACAGATAAGTAAGAAAAAAATCTTAAAAGCTAGTAACCTCAGTATTCTGAACAATTTGAAATATTTTGAAATAAGCTACCAAACCTACACTCATATTGAGCAAACAAACAGAACAAACGCAGGGAAGTTAAAGATCTGTAACTTACATTATTTAACATTTACGTCTAACATAGTTATACTTAAAAACACTGTGTTTTTTTTCAGAAAAAAATACAAAATGTTGAAGGAGGCTGGTTTAGTTCCCAACCTGACAAATATTAAGCTCAGACAAACTATTATGTAAGCATTCCCTAATATTACTTGAATGCAAAAATTTAACCTATGAAATGTAATTATTTGCAGGCTGTCAAGGGAAAGGTCTACCTTCATGTTTAAGTTTTCACAGAATTCTTACTCCTGTATCTTACTTACATATATATTTCTTATTTTATAAAAAGTACTACATAGTACTTGTGCTGACAACATAATATTGCTATACATTCTGTCACAAAAATGGTGTCAGTCTGCAAGAACATCTGAGTGATCAAAAAACTAGTCTCAAAGATTTTGCATCAGTCTGAAATACTTACTGTCGCTGGGGAGGCCCGCGTTGTATGAGTCACTGAATGACCAGAATTTTCCATTGAATTGCCAATCAGATAGGTCCCTCCTGAGCTGCTAATGAGTTGTCCTCCTGTGACACCCATCTGAATCCCTCCAGTGCCCACCATGCTATGAGACGACACCACTGTTGTCACCTGTGCAGAACTTCCTTGAGTATCAAAATAATTTCCCCCAGTGTTTTGGCTGTACATCTGGGTTTCTGTGTAAGGATAAGTTGTTGATCGGCTTCAAGAAAAGAAAACAAAAGGAAAAGAAATTATTTGTATTGTTCATTTAGCTGAGGGAAATGTTATGTATCTAGAGATGTATCTACAATAGCTATAACCAAATTAAGTAAGATTGGCAAACAATCCCTGCCTCCTCAGAGAATAACAATTAATCAACCCAAAGCACTACATAACTAATTCAGTGGTGTTAAACCAAGTACCCACCAAACCTTACAGAAAAATTTGTCAGTCTTACCTGAAATGGAGGAAACAAGGCAGAAAGAGCTCATCCAATTATTAACATATTGCAAAGCAATCTATAAAGCTCCATCTGTTTAACTTTTTTTAATCTGACAATAAAATTTTGAATTTTAGTCAGATGTTACACATTTTGGATAATGTGCATGTTGCAAATTTGCAAACAATTCATACAAATGTCAGCCAAGAGAGTCCGATGTTCAAGTTTACTATGTTAACTATTGTTTTTAAATTCACTAAAGCTCTCAGTTGAAGCTTGAAATTCTGAGTTCACTGGTATTTCAGGAATTCAAAATTGGGCATGAATTCATGTTATGATAAAAAAAAATGCATTTAAGAAATAAAACCAAAACAGAACTGTGACTTGTAAAAAGGTCAAAAAGATGAAAGAAGTTAAAGGTATGCAACAGTAACATTTTTAAAATCACTTTCAACTATGAAACATTCACGCCTCATTAACCAGTTTACCCTAACAAACTACTCACCTACTGAAACCTTCTATCATGTTTCAGAAACTTCAAAACTTTAGTTTTAAAATCCTACATGTTTCATAAGCCTCATACTATGTATTTGCTCTCACCCCTCCTTAAACTACTTAAACATTTTCCTTTTTGAGTATTTCAAAAGCCTCAAGATCAGCTGCAAGAAACTTAATCTAAAATAAATGCCTTGCCATCTACTGAAAAAAAAGCAAAATAGTTCTGTTAGGGACTAATGCTCTAGCAGACAGTTAATCTATTAAGATTTCTTTTGGAGAGTTAAAATCAGTTGATCGTTGCATTGTAACAACGTATGTATGTGTTTAGGTATTGTGCAAGTCCCGATTAATCTGTTTTGTAAAGCCAAGGTATCATTGTGATACCTTGTGATACTGCTGTTGTTGTCGCGACATTGTGATATTGTTTATCTTGTGATAAGGAAGATAACCGCTAGCAGAGCTGGTGTTGCATCTGCCTCAGAATCACACAATTTACAGAATGTAAACAGTGCTATGCAGCAGAGGAAAATTTAGGAAAATACAGGAATGGAAGCTCTGGAGAAACAGTTCATTAAAATTATTGTCACAGGTCTGAACACCGCAATTTCTCCCAAAAGAAGAAATAAAAACTTGATAACAGTATCAGCTATCAGTAAGGAAAGGAACAAAAGGACGAAGGCCATTGTTGACAGTAAAAATAGACGCGGCTAGAGGAAAAAGACAGTCCAAAAGACGTTAGGAGAACAAATCTGACTTGCAGAAGTGGTATTGAAGAGGTTAATTCTTTGAAGAAATGCAAACCCTAGAGAGCGATCAAAATTTCACAAGAAAATTAAGTCATGGGCTTGGTGTGGAATAGGGAGAGAAAAGGAAATTCTTGTTTGCTTTTACCTTTTTTAGATCTGTATATCATGTATAGTCCCTAAATAAGGACTGATTGCATCAGAACACCTACATCTGCTTGTAACAGTACTCTGTATCAATGGATCAAGAGCAATCATTGGGGTACACCAATGGGTCACACTCCAAGATAAACACACTCTTCCCTTTGTTCCAACAACCAGCAGGTTCTTCTAGAACACCTGATTACTGGAGATGATTAAGCAAACCTTTAGCAACAGAGATCAACAGGGCAATTAAAAGTGAGATAAAACCATTATTATTACATGCAATAGTAATTGCAATTTAGCAAAGAGCCTTTTAACTTAATAAAAACACAAACTAATTCATCTGGAAA
The DNA here is from genome assembly GCF_964199755.1 of Larus michahellis. Taxonomy (NCBI): domain Eukaryota; kingdom Metazoa; phylum Chordata; class Aves; order Charadriiformes; family Laridae; genus Larus; species Larus michahellis. Next base: position 30,138,392 of record NC_133930.1, read on the forward strand.
TTAAAAATGTATCCGGATGAGATGGTGTTTTGGAAAGCAGTGACTCAAAAGTTTTAAGGTCATTACATACTGTAACATGATGCCTCAACATAAAACTGTAGCAAAGAGGAAAATATGATGTTATATCCACACACAAGGGATAACTTGAAATAAGGAAGGGATCACCTTCTCCTCCATAGCACTTGTAGCACAAACATGCAATGCTTTCTCAAATAATCTGACATATATCATATAACCAGTTCTTTCCCATTCCAAAGGTTGTAAAGGCACTCCTAGCTCTTCTCTTCTTCAGCAGCTGCATATAAAGATCACCTTTCATTAGAAAGTTCAAAGTTACTAGTAAGTTTGAAGTTGAAGTAATTAGGCTGCAGAATCCTAGTTTCCAGAAGGCTGTGCAAACTAGATGATGTTTACCCCGACAGCAAGTCACACAAAGTCAGGCACTGTGTGAATTCAATTTAGATTAATTAAGCCCAGAGCATGTGTTCATTGTTGGGATCCCACACTGGAAATTAATGAGACCAGCGTGAGTTAGACTAGGATTGCAAGGTACAGTAGTTCAAGACATCACCTATCATGCCTTATTGCTTACATGCATTTTATAACGATTTGCAAAATATAATGCTAGAAATAAAACATATGCAGTTGTGATATAAAGTTGTTAACAAAATTATATTTTTTGGCACTTGAAACCAGAAAATAACTAATATCTAAATTCAGTAAACCCCAGCATTACCACACAAATTAAGTGCAATGTCTTGCGCTATATTACAGACGCTAATATAATGTTACTGAGCGTAACTTTTAGAGACACTTTCATTTCCTCAAAAGACCCTGACACTTTGAAGAAAGGAGACAAACAGAAACAATAGCACAGAAAGAGTAAGCCTTGTTGTTGTCCTCCCTTAGTTTTCAGTCTGCACACGCACACATGGGAAATCATTTATTCCATTCATAATCATTCCCAGCAGCACCTATTATTTGCTTCTATGTAAATGTCAAGAATCTGATCTATCGACTACTATAAATCACTGTTCCTGCCATCCCATAGAGTCTCAGTAATTTACACTGGCTGATCGTGGCCCCAAATTTTCTTTAAGCAAGTAGCTGATGAGACAGACTTACTTTTCCCACATTTATATTTGCCTAGAAAACATCACTTACAGACTTATACTGGTTTTATTCATGTCTTAGAAATACCTGCCTTATTGAACAATTATTCCATCACTCTGTGTTTTAGTAAAAAAAAAACCCAAACAGATTTATTTCCTTTTCCAGGAACTACGAAATGCAAAGTGTCTTTAAATACAAATTCTCAAATCAGGTTAGACGTCCAGACAACTTAACTCAAGTGCAGTTTGTGTTTGTTTTAAATTAGGTTTTAACTTGAAATTATATACCAGTAACTTCTGTGTCTTGCAAAATAAATAATTAACTACTGAATTCTTACCACTAGCACCAACTTGGAAAATTCAAGTCTTGGGCCAAATGCACATAAATCTATTTTTTTTACTTGAAGATGGATACTGTAACTTGAAATATTAGCATCCCTTCACAGTGGCTGTACAAGAACAGTATCTTAATTCAAACAAGAACACCATTCAGTGTCAATTTTGATATTTATCTGTAATTCCAACTCAAACAAGTAACATATAATTATTATCTTCCTCATCAAGTAATAACGTCAGAATTACTCTTGTGGGTTTTGGTATGGATTACCTAAATAGTTTAGCAGGCAGGCATTTTCACTGTCATCTCTATAATGAAAGTTAGCCTTTTATGGTACTTAATTAACTAAGGTATTATTTCCTGGGATATAAATATGAAAAGCACTAGATGAAAATAAATATTTCAAGATACACTATTATTTTATGCAGAGTAGCTAATGCTCATGATAATGCTATGGTATTGCAATATGGTAGAAAGTCAAGAAAGTCAGGAAAGTCTTCCATGCCAGAACAATATCCTCAAACTCCTTTAAGATTGTAGTATAATCCTGAGGTCCTAAAGATGATAGTGAGCTTCACAGAATCTACAGAGAACAGAATTCTTTGCCTAACACTGAGGGAAGGCCTTATCTCAGCCAATGCATTGCTGCAGCCTCTTATCATAAGCAATGGGGAGAAGGGGAAGTGCCACATACACTAATACTGACACAACAGAACATGATAAAGCCGTCACATCATAATGGAGAGGGCTAAATCATCTGTCTTACCCTGTCTCATACAACCTCCTGCCTCCCCACAAAGAAATCTACTCCTGTAATGAGAATATTGATTCAGGGCTTTTTAATAACAGATCAAATCCCAATGAAGCAATAACCTTCTTCCACAAAAGCCTCCTCAAGCCTGAGATGGAAGAACTGATATGACACTAAGTCATCTTTTCCTTTCACCAGTCCCCCTCTATCAAATGAAATTGCTAAAACCAAAAATCAAAACTTGCGCTATTGTTATGGTTTGAGAAACCCATAACAATTTACTGGCGTTTAGGCAATGATTCTACCACCCAATGACCCCTCCCCACTCGGAAAGGGGAATCAGGGGAAAACAAAAAAATATGAGGGTTGAAACATAAATAGATTTAACAGGATAAGACTAAATAATTAACAATAACACTAAAGAACCAGTATTGATCCCAATACTAATACAAAATATACAAGGATTATACTCAGCCAACTCTACCAGTAGGAAGCTGTGCACTCCCAGCAGTGGACAGTAAATGTCGGACACTGCAAGCACAACGGCTTCAGGAGGAAGAGAAGGGCTCAGGGGTCCAGTGGCAGGTCAAGAAGTTCTCTGAACTGACGCCATCAAGGAAGAGAGAGACTACACAGCAAACCTTCTAATTTATATAGAATGTGATGTTTGTGATATGAAATCATCCTGTTGTCCAGCCTGGGTCAAGAGCCCGGGTCTCGCTCCTCCTCATCCCTGCACCTGGCAAGGCTCAAAAACACTGAGACCTCGAATCCCACATAGCCTAGATGGCTATAAAGTAAACATTTTCACGAGTTCCAACACTAGAGTCTCCTAAAAGTGCAGTTTTTCCAAGCATTAGAAGATAAATTAGTCCTATGTCGCTCAAAACAGGACAACTATGAAAGGGCAATTAATGCATCTATAACCAGAGAACAAAAATTCAAATAAGCAATTTCCTCTGTAATAGTGAATAGTTGACCTGCTTTATGCATACACATTTTACCTATACAGACAACTTAAAATATATCATCCAGAAAAAGCTTTATAAAATTTACCCAAAATAGAGTTGCATTATTCCATATAAAGAAATCCTTATTTGCCACATTCAGAAATTAAATATGTTACCGACAGGCATTCATTATCAGTAAAAAACAACTGAGATCTTCAAAACTCAGTCCAAGATCTTTTGCCACGTGGAAATAAAGCAATAAAAGCACAACTGCAGGGAAACCCTGTAAACCAGAGAACGAAGTAAATGAAAACAGAGGAGAAATCTTATATTCTCAGGACCTGTAAATTAGACACATAAGGGAACCTTAGTCACAGACGTCTAAAAATTCTGATGAAGTATTGCAGACCTGTAGTCCAAGAAATATGGTATTGCCACTATTAGGAATATGTCACAGAGTATGTACTAAATCCACAAGACCTCAAGGCTTGGGCTCGTCAGGCTCCCTTTGTCTAGACTTGCCTGTGCTAGCCTAGAGCTTTGTTCTATCTTAGCTGAAACAGTAGTTGTCAAACGATCAGATAAATGTTCCTTAGTCTGTTTCCATTTTAGCTTAGCTTTCTACGATTGTGTGGCACAACAGCTATCGTTAAAATCCTGATGCATTGCTCTAACAGACAGTAATATCAAATAGCTGTTTTGTGTAGAATAAACAATCCCTGACCCTAGATTAAAAATATAGCAAAGAGGATCATGAGCATGGGATGACAGTATTGAAGAATTACGCAGCAAATGTAAAACACACCGTATGTAGTAAATTCAGATGTAATACGGAAATTGAAACCAATGAAGAACGAATAAGGTGTAGACTGTACTAGAAAGCATACTAAAAATAGCTGCAAGTGGACTCAGTGTGAGTAGAGAGCCCCCCAGCAATCATCATACTTCTCCAGGCATAACACCTGTGATGGTGGTATCTTGCTGTAACCCTTTGTCAACCATTAATCTTAGCATGCAGAGGGGTAGTTAAAGGGTAAGCATATTGCCACAGAAAAAGGGATGTATACTAGGTAGTACCAGGAAGATATCAACTTTAACTCTATTGATAAGAATTCTTTCATTTGACAGTTAAGATTTCAATTACAGTAATAGTAAATTGTTGGTTTTGCATACAAAGTGTGTTTTGCCCATTGTCCTGGTTCCGGTGGGGATAGGGTTAATTTTTCCTGGTATTCCATGCCATGTGAGCCACGCCCACCCTGAGCTGCCGGGGGAGGGGGCAGGAAGTTGCTGCTTAAAAGCGGGCTGGGGCGTCCCGGGTCCGGCCAAGCGGCGGTTCCGTAATCGCGTTTGTATATTCCCCTATCCGTGTTGTTGTTGTTGTTTGCCTGTTCCCTTTGCTGTTCTGTTAAACTGCCTTTGTCCCAACCCAAGAGTCTTGCCTTTTCTTACGATTCTTCCTGTATTAGGAAGGCGCGAGCGAGCGGCACATGGTTCTCTGTTGCCGTCTGAGGCCAAACCACGACAGTCCTTTTTGGCGCCCAACGTGGGGCTCGAAGGGTTGAGATAATGACGGAATCCAACTAGAACGTGGAAAAAAACGGTTTTGGTTTTTTTTTGTATGCATTTATTTTATTAGGTAAGTAGTCACTGGTCATCATGTTGCTTGGTTTGTTCTCATGGCTGTGTTACATAAATTCCTATATGGCTTATGTACTCCCTGCGATGCTGTTTACCATGTCTGGAAGAGGGATGAGGATTATCATTCTGCTGTCCTGTGCGATATCTGTTTATGATATGATAACATCACTGTTCAGACGGCTATTTTGGGGTGTTTATGTGGTTTTGCTGTCCTGTCCGTACATTGGACACCGTCTCTCAGAATTTGTTAATAATTTCCCCAGCCCTTTTGCCTCCCTTTTCTCCTTCGGGTCAGGTATGACAGCTTTTGAGAATTTTGAATATCCTTGGGACACTCAAACCAGCGTGTTCCTAGTGCTATGTCTCCTGAATACGTTCCAGGTCTTGTTTAGGGTTAAGCGACTATTTAAGACTACCACCCGGAGATCTGCTCCGAGGCTGGATAGTCAGGGGTGGCACGGCATGTGGGAGAGCATGGGCAGGTACCTAGAGAACTACTCACCTCCAATGGTCTGGGACTTCACCCCTGAACAATTACAGGACCCTGATAAAGTGGTAGAATATTTGAAGGGAAAATGCTGTGGCTATTCTAGAGAGGCACAACTCACCGCGCTGTGCTGGGCCCTGGCCAGTATCTACCAGGCACTGCTCAGAATTATGCAGCACCCTCAAGGGGAAGAGATGGAAACCAGACCAGCAGCCCCTGCGGCGGACACTGTGGCTGCGGCAGCCCCTGCGGCGGACACTGCGGCTGCGGCAGCCCCTGCGGCGGACACTGCGGCTGCTGCAGCCCCCATAGCAGCCACTGCCACTGAACCAGGGAACCAACCCGTGCCAGTATCAGTTGCCCCCATACAGAAGAAGAAGTACACAAAGAAATCAGTTCGCTTAGTAAGAGATGATGATGAACCAGGGTCATCACGAGAGCAGGAGGAAGAGGCAGAACCAGAGATAATTACTCGATCCCTATTCTTGAGTGAGCTGCGGGATATGCGAAAAGATTTCAGCCGACTTTCAGGCGAGCACATTGTCACCTGGCTGCTCCGGTGCTGGGATAATGGGGCCAGTAGCCTGGAATTAGAGGGTAGGGAGGCCAGGCAGCTGGGATCCCTGTCTAGGGAAGGCGGCATTGACAAGGCGATTGGGAAGAAGACCCAAGCCCTCAGCCTCTGGAAACGACTCCTGTTAGGCGTGAGGGAGAGGTACCCCTTCAGTGAAGACGTTGTATGTCAGCCAAGCAAGTGGACTACCATGCAAAGAGGTATCCAGTACCTGAGAGAATTAGCCGTGCGGGAGATGATTTATTATGACTTGCACAATGCCGACTTACCCACAGACCCTGATGAGGTGCGATGCACAAGGCCCATGTGGCGGAAGTTTGTACGGAGCGCACCATCGTCATATGCCAACTCCCTGGCAGTAATGGAATGGAAAGGTGAAGAGGGACCAACGGTGGATGAGGTAGCTGGCCGGCTCCGGTGATATGAAGAAAGTCTCTCTTCCCCCCTTGTCTCAGCTGTGGAGAAACTGTCACGGAAGGTCCAGCAACTTGAAGAGAATATGTTCTACTCCCCACCTGCACGGGCCAGCATCTCAAGCTATTAGAAGCAGGCATTTCCCCACTCAAGAGAGAGAGTACAGAGGGTACACACCACAAGGCACCCTGTGGTTCTACCTGCGGGACCACGGAGAGGACATGAGGAAGTGGGATGGACAACCTACTTCGATCCTGCGGACACGGGTACAGGAGTTGCAAGGAAGGACAACCACAAAAGGGGATCCCTCCAGGAAAAGTGCCGCCCCAGTTTCCAGTGGGCCGTTCCCCAGACAGAGCAGAAGGCCTGATCTTGCTTCTGATCCTCTTGAAGGAACTTCCAAGTCATTTATGCAAGAAGTGAGTAATGGATACTATGACCAGTATTAGGGGGGCCCTGCCTCCGGCCAGGTGGAGGAAAGGGACAACCGGGTTTATTGGACAGTGTGGATTCGATGGCCTGGCACATCAGACCCACAGGAGTATAAGGCTCTAGTGGACACGGGTGCGCAGTGTACTTTAATACCATCAAGCTATAGAGGGGCAGAACCCATTTGTATTTCTGGGGTGACAGGGGGATCCCAAGAGTTGACTGTACTGGAGGCAGAAGTGAGCCTAACTGGGAATGAGTGGCAAAAGCATCCCATTGTGACTGGCCCAGAGGCTCCATGCATCCTTGGTATAGATTACCTCAGGAGAGGGTATTTGAAGGACCCAAAAGGGTACCGGTGGGCCTTTGGCATAGCTGCTTTGGAGACAGAGGAAGTTAAACAGTTGTCTGCCTTGCCTGGTCTCTCGGAGGATTCTTCTGTTGTGGGGTTGTTGAGGGTCGAAGAACAACAGGTGCCGATTGCTACCACAACGATGCATGGGTGCCAATATCACACTAACCGAGACTCTCTGATTCCCATCCATAAGCTGATTCGTCAACTAGAGGTTCAAGGAGTGATCAGCAAGACTCGCTCACCCTTTAACAGTCCCATATGGCCGGTGCGAAAATCTAATGGAGAGTGGAGGCTAACTGTAGACTATCGTGGTCTGAATGAAGTCACGCCACCGCTGAGTGCTGCCGTGCCGGACATGCTAGAACTCCAGTACGAACTGGAGTCCAAGGCAGCCAAGTGGTATGCCACGACTGATATAGCAAATGCATTCTTCTCAATCCCTTTGGCAGCAGAGTGCAGGCCACAGTTTGCTTTCACTTGGAGGGGTGTCCAATACACCTGGAATCGACTGCCCCAGGGGTGGAAACACAGCCCCACCATTTGCCATGGACTGATCCAGACTGCACTGGAACAGGGTGAAGCTCCAGAACATCTGCAGTACATTGATGACATCATTGTATGGGGAAACACAGCAGAAGAAGTTTTTGAGAAAGGGAGTAAAATAGTCCAAATCCTTCTGAACGCTGGTTTTGCTATAAAGCGAAGTAAGGTCAAGGGACCTGCGCAGGAGATCCAGTTTTTAGGAATAAAATGGCAAGATGGACGCCGTCAGATTCCAATGGATGTGATCAACAAAATAGCAGCTATGTCTCCACCAACTAGTAAAAAGAAAACACAGGCTTTCTTAGGTATTGTGGGTTTTTGGAGAATGCATATCCCAGATTACAGTCAAATTGCAAGCCCTCTGTATCAAGTAACCCGGAAGAAGAATGATTTTAAATGGGGTCCTGAGCAACGACAAGCTTTTGAACAAATCAAACACGAAGTAGTCCATGCAGTGGCCCTGGGGCCAGTCCAGGCAGGACAAGAATTTAAAAATGTGCTCTACACTGCAGCCGGGGAGAACGGCCCTACCTGGAGCCTCTGGCAGAAAGCACCAGGGGAGACTCGAGGTCGACCCCTAGGGTTTTGGAGTCGTGGATACAGAGGATCCGAAGCCCGCTACACTCCAACAGAAAAAGAGATATTGGCAGCATATGAAGGGGTTCGAGCTGCTTCGGAAGTAGTTGGTACAGAAGCACAGCTCCTCTTAGCACCTCGACTGCCGGTGCTGGGTTGGATGTTCAAAGAAAGGGTCCCCACCACACATCATGCAACCGATGCTACATGGAGTAAGTGGATTGCACTGATCACGCAGCGAACTCGAATGGGAAACCCCAGTCGCCCAGGAATTCTGGAAGTGATCATGGACTGGCCAGAAGGCAAGGATTTCGGAATGTCACCAGAGGAGGAGGTGACGCGTGCAGAAGAGGCCCCACCATATAATAAACTGCCAGAAAATGAGAAGAAATATGCCCTGTTCACTGATGGGTCCTGCCAGATTGTGGGAAAGCATCGAAAGTGGAAGGCTGCTGTGTGGAGTCCTACACGACGGGTTGCAGAAGCCAGTGAGGGACAGGGTGAATCGAGCCAGTTTGCAGAGGTGAAGGCTATTCAGCTGGCTTTGGACATTGCTGAGCGAGAAAAATGGCCAGTACTTTATCTCTACACTGACTCATGGATGGTGGCAAATGCTCTGTGGGGGTGGTTACAGCAGTGGAAGCAGGGCAACTGGCAGCGCAGAGGCAAACCCATCTGGGCTGCTGACCTATGGCAAGATATTGCTGCCTGGATAGAGAATCTGGTTGTGAAAGTACGCCATGTAGATGCCCACGTACCGAAGAATCGGGCCACGGAGGAACATCAGAACAACCAGCAGGTGGATCGGGCCGCTAGGACTGAAGTGGCTCAGGTGGATCTGGACTGGCAACATAAGGGTGAACTATTCATAGCTCGGTGGGCCCATGACTCCTCAGGCCATCAAGGGAGAGATGCGACATATAGATGGGCTCGTGACCCAGGGGTGGACTTGACCATGGACACTATTGCACAGGTCATCCATGAATGTGAGACATGCGCTGCGATCAAACAAGCCAAGCGTTTGAAGCCTCTTTGGTATGGAGGGCGATGGCTGAAATACAAATATGGGGAGGCCTGGCAGACTGATTATATCACACTGCCACAAACCCGTCAAGGCAAGCGCTATGTGCTCACAATGGTGGAAGCAACCACCGGATGGCTGGAAACATACCCTGTGCCCCATGCCACTGCCCGGAACACTATCCTGGGCCTTGAAAAGCAAGTCCTGTGGCAACATGGTACCCCAGAGAGAATTGAGTCGGACAACGGGACTCATTTCCGAAACAGCCTCATAGACACCTGGGCCAAAGAGCATGGTATCGAGTGGGTGTATCACATCCCCTATCACGCACCAGCCTCTGGGAAGATAGAACGATACAATGGACTGTTAAAAACTACACTGAGAGCAATGGGTGGTGGGACTTTCAAACACTGGGATACACATTTAGCAAAAGCTACCTGGCTAGTTAACACCAGGGGATCTAACAATCGGGCTGGCCCTGCCCAATCAAAACTTCCACGTACTGTAGAAGGGGATAAAGTCCCCGTAGTGCACATGAAGAATACGCTAGGGAAGACAGTCTGGGTTAGTCCTGCCTCAGGCAAAGGCAAACCCATCCATGGGATTGCTTTTGCCCAAGGACCTGGGTGCACTTGGTGGGTGATGCGGAAGGATGGGGAAGTCCGATGTGTACCTCATGGGGATCTGATTTTGGGCGAGAATAGCCAATGAATCAGATTGTGTGCTGTTAATTGCTAAGTAACACTGTCACTGTATGTCCTCATTGCTATAATTGCTATCAGTTGTACTACAAGTAAGGCACAGGGATGATGGGATAAGAACTGATCTCAGCAGCTGGCGCCCAGCAGTTTCCTCAAGATCTACATCTTCAGCCCACGGACTGCGTGCATGAGCCACACCAGGTGCACCAGTCATAAGCTCCGAAAAAAATACAGCATGCAACAGACCAGCACCACCCAGCATCTCACCTGCCCTGAGAGACTGTTCTAACAGATGGAGCCCAAAGTCGTGGATTAAAAGAACTCAACGGACACTTTGGAGGGATGGCCCATAAACTAAGGGCATTATATGTATGTGTATATATATATATATATATATATATATATATATATATATATATATATATATATATATATATATATATATATAACAGGGGAAAGTGGTGGCAATTCATTGGAACCTGCTGGGCATGGCATAGATGGTATGGAATAAGGGGTGGATAATGTCCTGGTTCCGGTGGGGATAGGGTTAATTTTTCCTGGTATTCCATGCCATGTGAGCCACGCCCACCCTGAGCTGCCGGGGGAGGGGGCAGGAAGTTGCTGCTTAAAAGCGGGCTGGGGCGTCCCGGGTCCGGCCAGCGAGCGGCGGGGAGCGGCGGTTCCGGCGGGGAGCGGCGGTTCCGTAATCGCGTTTGTATATTCCCCTATCCGTGTTGTTGTTGTTGTTTGCCTGTTCCCTTTGCTGTCCTGTTAAACTGCCTTTGTCTCAACCCAAGAGTCTTGCCTTTTCTTACGATTCTTCCTGTATTAGGAAGGCGCGAGCGAGCGGCACGTGGTTCTTTGTTGCCGTCTGAGGCTAAACCACGACACCCATATAAACCACACAAATTGTAGAACAACAAATTGATGAAGAATGCAGTCTGGACGCAACAATAATAGCAATTCTTGGACAATCCCAGCAATTAAAACCCTCTTTGCCACATTTGAATCATCAGGCTAACAGCTACATTTGATTAATACATTACAATTTATGTAAGAAGAAAGTTCATGTCTAGTACAGGGGACTCACTTGGCTTCTTAATATAGCTACGCCCATAATATTCTTTATCTATTCTAAACTGCCAGGTAAGACTGCACATGCCATCGCAACAACCATGCATTTTTGTTTCAAGATAGAGTGACATGCTTGACAAGCAAAATTGTTATTAACCAGACACAAATGTAGATAACATAATTCAAATGTTCTCATATTACACAATGTATGTGACAAGTTGTAGGTTACACCCCTTGTATTATCATTATGTCTCCAATTATAATAAAACCAAATAACTTTTAAGCGTAGACAAATCATGATATAAAACGTGTGGGAAGAATTGTGTTCTAAGAATAGAACAATTACACTTGACAAAGACTGTAAAACCTGACAAACTTCTTACCTTTAGAATCAAAAGAATCAGGTAACTCTTTCCTCATGTATATTCTAACTGCATCCTTTGTTGCTATCATATATGAACTGAAATCAATGCTAGTTTACAAGGGCTTTATTTTGAAATAAATAATAATTCTTTCATCAGACATGCTGTACAATTTATTCCAGAGATGCCTGTATGCTGAATGAATGTCTTCACCCTAACTATGGGTTGCAGACTTATTCCGTTGCCAGAGTAGTACTGTCACTTGATAGATTATGGAAGCATCCTGTATCTGATTTTGAGTTAGAATTAAGATTTTGATTTAGCATTGTCATAAAATAAATCAAACATATAATCATAGGAAAACAACCCAAAAGACAAACCAGTCATCATTCTAATCAATCTCATCATTTACAAACCTAATCCAATTTTCTGAAAGTGAAACACAATTTCTGGAGTGGGAGTAACTGGACAAACTGGCTGTAACATGATTGTGTGAATCTGTCAGGATCCACAAGGCTCATCTTCCACAGATTTCAGTACAAAGAATATAAAAAGATAAACTGCAATCTGAACATTTGCCTAAATATTTTAGCACAGGAGAGGCTGCCCTCTGTGTTTTCTGTCACAGCAGAACTCGACACAGTCTAGGAATATGGTAAGCTTTTTGTTCACTTCCAAAAATTCTAAAACATCACTCCCACATTGATATGGCTCTGAACAAGCTAATCCAGTGGTAAAACAAGAAGAGGAGAAACAAATATAATTTGTTTTTAAACCACAGGATTTACGTAATCATAAAAACAGCAAAGAGAAAAACAATTCTTTATCTCTGAAGGCAGCTAGCCGTCAGCAACCTAGAGCCCTGTTCTCCTTCATCTATCAAATAAATGGCATTATAACATGTAATACACGTATTCAATAACATAAATGACATTTTTCCATTCTTAATCTAGAGTATAAAAGTATATGGGAAAATGTGTTTCACAATCTATAGTCTTTAAAAATTTTGAGTAGAAACACAGATTTTTCCCGTTCTCCATGAATAAACCCATAATCTTTAGAAAGGTTCATGTTCCTAAAAGTACTGAACAACACATTGGCTGCTCACAATGTTGTCATTCACAACAACATGGGTAAATTCTTCTTCTATAGGAGGGAAAGACAATCTGGATGAGGCTTACCTGCTAAGGAGAGCTTTCTTACTGTGTTAAGGAAGTCTTTTATATCCCGTTGACTGATTTTGCAGAAAATGACAAAGGGATTCAGATACAGAATAATAAGATCATGAAAACCTGAAGGTTCATACTAAGCAGTCATTAACACTTGGTTCTGTTTTTTCCAAGGACTGCAAGCAGTCATACAGTCACACACACCTCAAACACTGCCAAATGTGCATGTGCCAACAGCTCACCTAAGACAAGTGATAAATGAAAAGAGAAACTTGAATAATAGCCTATTTAAGAATGACCTCTTTTGGAGGCTAACAGTGGCCTATCTATCGTGGTCACAATGAAGTCATGCTGCCGCTGTATGCTGCTGTACAGGACATGCTAGAATTCCGGTATGAACCAGAGTCAAAGACAGCCAAGTGGTATGCTACAATTGGTATCCCTAGCATGCTCTTCTCAACCCTTTTGGCAGCAGCATGCAAGCCACAGTTTGTTTTCACTTGGAGGGGCATCCAGTACACCTGGAATCAACCGCCCCAGGGGTGAAAACACAGCCTTAATATTTGCCATGCTCCCTTTTTTGCTGTACGTGTTAAAGACCAGTTTTGGCTTTTGCAGTTACAATAATAAAAGTAATGAATATTCTGACCAGGAATAAAGGGGCCCTGCCTGTGGCCGGGCGTAGGAAAGGGACAACCATGTTTACTGGACTGTGTGGGTTTGATGGCCTAGCACATCAGCCCCGTGGAAGGTAGCTCGTGCTGTAGCATTTGGGCTGGTCCGATAGAGGACAAGATGTGAAAAAAAATGCTCTACACCACAGGTGGCAACTAAGCCCCTCACAGCTCACTCCTCCCATGGCGGGATGGGGGGAAGAATCAGAAGGGTAGAAGTGAGAAAACTCGTACATTGAGATAAAGATAGTTTAGTAAGTAAAGCAAAAGCCACACACACAAGCAAATCAAAACAAGGAATTCATTCATCACTTCCCATTGGCAGGCAGGTGTTCAGCCACCTCCAGGAAAGCAGGGATCTATCACGTGCAATGGTTACTTGGGAAGACAAATGCCGTATCTCCGAACATCTCTCTCTCTTCCTCCTTCTGCAGCTTTCATTGCTGAGCATAACATTAGATGGTCTGGGATATCCCTTTGGTCAGCTGGGGTCAGCAGTCCCAGCTGCGAGCCCTCCTGGCTTCTTGTCCCAGCCTGCTTGCTGGCAGGGCAGCGTGAGGAGCTGAAAAGGCCTTGATGCTATATAAACATTGCTCAGCAAGAACTAAAACGTCCCTGTGTTATCAACACTGTTTGCAACATGTGTCCAAAACATATTATCAGACCCGGTACTATGAAGAAAATTAACTCTATCCCAGCCCAAACCAGTACAATAGCGAAATTTAATGCATATATAAGATACATTGTTTAGGCTTTACAAGCAAGAAGAAAACAGACAAGACAGTATGTGAAAAATTAATCAAGCAAAATATGCTAGTAGAGTTGACTAAAGAATGCTGCCAGTGTTATCATCAGAAGTCTCTGAACCAAAAAAATACTGCACTTTTGAATCACTTTTGGATTACCACCACCAAATAAGTACCTGCAGACAACAAAGTAGCTTTCTAAATCATATTTCTTCGTAAAGCCAGTAACACAGCAAAAATGGCAAAAGGCAGGAAAATGAAAAGAAGAGGTAGAGAAGCTCCTTCCCCAAGCAACACGATCCTACTTCAACGTCTGAGACAACTTCAAAGCTGGTGCAGCAATAAATCAGGGATTAGATTAGGTAACCTCCAGAGGTCTCATCAAACCTAGATTATTCTTTCTATGATTCTAAGCTTGTGTATCAGAGAAAGAAACTTAATGATGGAAAAGCATATTGAGGGAAGCAGGAAATGCACAATAATGTGCAGAAAAGAGGCTAAAGCAACAGCAAAAGGAGACAATGCTACTCTTCTTCCTCTGCCTCTCCTCCTTTTTTTCTTTGGAAAAAAAAAAAACCAACTTATCTAATTTTATTAAACACAGCAATGAAATTACATTACTACTTTCTTTACATAATAACTACAGCTGCTGCACCTTTGTATGCATTTGCCAGTAGGATTGCAGCTGGGATGACATAAGGCCCTGCCTTCTGTCCTGAGGATAGAAATTAGACAGGCTGTCCTATGGCCAGAACTTACCCATAAAATGAAAGGTACTTTTTCAAACAATACTATGCTGTATATGTAATTTCATGTAAGTCTAACTAAAACAGTCACAAGAATTCTGTTTACAGAAAAATTCTGCCTTAATAAAACCAAACAGTGTGAATTCAGCTTTTCATCCAAAAAACTGTTTTGACAATAAAAGACCTTCTTTCCAACTTAAAATATACTCATTGGTAGTATCTAACTAAAAATGTATATTTAGTAAACATTTCAGATTCCAATCATTTGCCAACTTACATAGCTCCGTTAGTGTAGACTGTGTCACTTCCCTCCACATACTGAACCTGGGCTGGGTAGACATGCTGCACCTGTTGCACAGTCTGCACTTGCTGTACCTGAAAATAAGAACACCAGAAATTTGGGATACTGTAAAGAAGGACCGATGCTTGAGTGCACCTAATGGCTTCTAAACAATATGGGACATCTCTGTTCTCATAACTACTATGTATGTACTAGGTTTGTCATTGCAACAGCAAATAAAGTTACTGTTCTTACACAATATTGGTGCTTTACGACTGGTAAATGGAGCCCTGTCATTGAAGATGCACACTCATGGAGCATACATACCTTCAGTGCCAAAGACAGAACTAACTCGAAAGCATAATAAGGATGAAACGAAGGGTAACTGTGCTTTGCTGTTGTCAGTATGAATTCCATGTTCTTATCCTACCTCTTCCAAAATGCACTTCCTTCCCTATTCACACACATTGGATACGGCTTACTCCCTATTAAAAAACACACTATTTTCCTATTAATAAGGGAAGTGTGATTTTCTCCCTGTAACCTGCACACTAATAAAACGTAACTCTACAATACGTACAAACACAATATTAAAAAATTCCTATCTGTAGAGGAAGGTCACATTCCCATTCTGTACAAAGTATTATATTCTCCCATTATACTTGGATATAAGCTGCTACCATTTCAAAAACAGATTCAGCGCAGTGCAAGACCTTTACGATAGAACTGAGAAGATACTGCAGGGACAAAGTGGTACAGACTTTATCAAAGCTAGTAATCCTGTTGTTGGACACGAAACTGAAAGATTCCAAAATGTGTTTATTTCATTTGGAACAACAACAAATAATTAATTTACCATAAAACAAAATAGCAAAAAACGTTAAAATTAAAATCTTAATTCATTTCAAATTTTCACCAATTTTTATTTAAATTCTTTATTAACCTCATATGCAGTACTACCAGAAATGTCATGACTGTTTATGCCAATAAAGTGACTTAATTTTTAAATCAGCACTACAGTGCTATTAAAACATTGTATCTACTTTTGTAGATCAAAATGCTTTTCCTTTGAATTTTAAGAATGAAGTTCAACACAAAAGGGCCACTGAATTAGGTTTCTTTTTCCAATACAGTAATAAAAAAGACAGTTTATTAAAAAAAAAAAGTTATTTTGTTTCAGCTTCTCTGAAACTCAGTACTGCTACCGTTAAATCTATTATGGTGCCCAAGGAAGCTTAGTCATTGTATTGCAATGTACATAACAACCTTAAGGTAGAGAAAGTTAGAGGTAAAAATTTTTCCTGTCAAGCAATGACAACTAAAATAAGTAAGTGGCCTTTAGGGTGGCCTTGTATATGAAAATTCTGCCATGCTGAAAATCTTTGTTACATGATATTTCCAATACTAATTTTATTTCCTGTTTTACTTCATTTTGGGAAAAATGTTTTCAGAGAATGAAAACTAGCGTCTCCAGATTGTCTTTTTAATCTTCAACAACAGGACGAAATGAAATGCCTATATCTACTCTCTATGAGCACAAAAATATTTGAAAGTTGCTGGTTATGATACAGACTTTGTGGAAATTTTAAAAAAATAATAAATTTCTTCTGTTTTATTTATAATTTTCCTTGCACACTTTACTAAGCTGTTAAAGGAACTGTATCAGCTATGTTCTTTAGTTTTTAAGGCAGACCAGAAATTGGAGATCGCAGAGAGAATGTTCAACAGAGATCTAAACTGAAATGGCCTCCTTGTATAAAAAAATAAAGAATTAAATTATTTGGGCTGAAAATAGAAAACCTAATGAAATAGTTATTAAAAACTGACAGTATGCAAGTTCAAAAATTGCATGTCCTGCGGTGGACTGGTAAGCTAGTGATGATAATTGTTATTGTCTGGCTGGAAAACAGAAAATTAACTGACTCGTATAGGAAATAATGAGTTAAGTAGAGTCAGACAGATCTTTCATTCCTCTTGCTTCAGTGATTCTAGCCTGAAATAAATAACTGGAATAGGATTAGAAGTAAGCAGCTGAAACGTTCCAGCAGAACACGAGGTGAATCAAAATCTATTCAATATACACGTGTATATTAATTATAATTAATAGTAAATGTATAGTAATTATACTTACTAGTTGAAGGAGAAAAAAATTATACTCTTAATTATACTACCTCAGAGGAACAAATGAGGGACTAAGTTACATTGTATCTATGAGAGTTTGTCAACAAAAATCAAGTGCACAAGAGCATACTAAATTAAAAAATTACATTGAAGCATAAAACCAAAATTTAAGAGAGAATTTTGATTTCCAATAAGAAGTGCTTATGTTCAAAGCAAAGAGTAGAACAATAGAGCAAAATATATAAGGATTTTTAAACTCCTTTTAAAAAAGAACATATAATTATCCACAGTGCCTATGCAAATTACTTGGATGTGTATCGTTTTCTGTTCTCAGAGATAAAAATAATTTTTGTACCTTCATTAGTCTGGATTACTTTTGGCAAGCAACATATAAATAGCACACGCTGTAATATTCTAAGCACATTCATATTTATATAATGGCTAATGTCAGCTCATGATTATGTTTTTCATATGCTAAACGTGATTTTGCATTAAGAGCAATTTTGATTAGCAGAAGCCTGCATCTCCAGTTAATGATACAATGCTTTGTGAACATGATGGCCATAGTGCATGGTGAATACGAAGAAATGCTTTGCTTAAGTTCTGATGCATGGATATACTTTTATAAAATCGATTATATGACTATATTTAGTTTTATTTCTCCAATGCTTCCACATAAACTACAAAGTGGGGCTAATTTTGAATCCTTAGAAGCTTACTGCACTGTCCTAAAGAATGCCTGTTGAAAAAGGAATGATACATTAATGAAAAATCCCCATATCTGAGGAAACAAAAGACTAAGAAAATTCCTCAGGCTATTAAAATGGAATTTAGTTACACTCCTACCTTTTTGGTCTCACTCTTATTGCTTTTTGCTTACCTGTGGACATGTCTGTTCCCTTACCATACCTCTCTATACCATCTCAACAGTGACAGCTGCTGTGCTGCATGAAACCAGCTGCCACCAGTGCCACTTTTACCAGAGGGGAAGCCCAGGTTTTCATTAACAGTACCTTTTTTTTTTCCTATTTTTGGAGCATGACAATAGATACGAGCTCCATATTTTACTAGCTATATGCAAACTAGGGATTTGTTTCAGCTGAAAACATCAGAAGTTACTCTTTCACTGCTTGCTCAAAAGACAGGATGCTTCAGTACAAACACAGCTACAGCTAAAAGGCTCTTAGTCCACCCTTCCACTTATTCAACTTGCTCTTCTTCAGGGCAAAAATGTTTCATTTTGAAAAAGATATCATACATTTTGTAAGCATAAATGAAACACTGATGCCATGAAAACAACTCCAAATTAATGCATGCATGAGATATCATTTAAGTATGGTATATATATAGGAATGGAAACATGGGAAACAACGACTCCACTAGGAAAAAATGAAATACTATACACTGCTTTAAAATTAATAAAAAACAAAGTAATTGAAAATGGCATTATCCACTAAAAATACTAATAAATTACTGTAAACATGATAATATAGAAGTTTCAGCTTATGCCAAATTGTTGCATATACACAGACACTTACAGAATCATAGAATGATTTGGGTTGGAAAGGACCTTAAAGACCACCTAGTTCCAACCCCCCTGCCCTGCGCAGGGACACCTCCCACTAGACCAGGCTGCTCAAAGCCCCATCCAACCTGGCCTTGAACACTTCCAGGGATGGGGCGTCACAAGTAGCTCTCCAAATACTGGTGCATACCCTACCACTGGGCTGCTGGAGAAATGGGGAGATGGTGCAATACCTGTCCTCCTCTCCATAGGAAAGCAGGACACTGAATTTATCACACTCTGAAAGCGCTTCTGGAGAGGATCCTGCCGATGGGAGAGGTGGAGCAATGCTGATGGTGTGGATCTATCTGGCTTGTGTGGCCATGAGATACCTGCCTACCTGCTGTGCACTCACAGCTCTGTGCACACTAGCAGCTGCAAGGATGTGAAGGAAAATCTCCTGGCTGACATGTGTGCATTGAGCGTCTTCAAAGATCAGATGGTCGTGGCTCCACAATGAGGAGAAGCTCAGTTTGGGATGGGGAAGAGCTCAAGCAGCCCCACCATGATAGGCGTATCGAGCTCCTCTGCCTGGCTCTGAGGAAGGCCACATGGTCTTCCTTCCTCGGTGTGATGCCAGCAGTATCTTTGAATTTAACAAAATTCAAGAAGTGCCCTATTGTTTAAGTGAATTATATTCACAAGAAAATACAATCCAAATATGAATATTCACACATATTTTGGATACAGCTGACATTATAAATATGTGTCTTATAAACAAAAAAAAAAACAAAAAAAAAACCAAAAAACACTAAAACTTGCCCTCCAACTTTAATATTGGTAACTTTGAATGTGAAGAAATAATAACCCCTCCCTCTGCCATCAAAACAATGACTTTATGAAATCAGCACTCTTTCTCCTCATTTTCTTTAGGCAAATTGGCCCATTCCTATCATACGTACATAAAGGCAGTATTAACTTCAGGCAAATGCGACCTATGCACAGATAATTCCTCAGGGAAAATCACACCTACAATCTCCTAAACACAGTGATTGTTTCGATGTTTAATATTTCTTTTAACCTCTACAATTGAAATTACCTATCCCACCTGCATTCTTCATCACATTTCCTGCTAGCATACACATTCACATTCTTCACTCTTCTCCTCACCACACATCCACTTCTGTAATCTAGCCTCTCTCTCTATACAGATCTCACACACATACCCTGTTTTAATCACTGTGATACCATCTGTATTGGATTTCCCAACATTCTTGTTGCATCTGCAATCCCTGCAAAATTTTTAAGAAACTCCTCCTCCTTGGCTGGATTATCCCTTAGCTTTCCTTTCTGAAACATTATACTGATTCCTACAGTCAGTGTTAAGAGTCGGATATAAAAAGATAACGTAATACCCCCACAGGGAAAAATAATCCAAAATAATGATGGAGTATTCAATGAAAGGGAATACTCAGAAGCAGAAGTCCTAAAGGAGATGTATGTAAGGTTGATCAGGGACAGTTTTACATACTTATGTAGTGTAATAAAAAAATTCAGTTTCCTGTTCTCATTAAGGTATAATCAAGCAAGAAAAAAGCAATCCTGTCCTGGGATTCTGGGTTTTGACATGAGTATTAAATTAATAAAGGGCAACTGGAGTAACTTCAGAAAAGATACAAACAGTTAGTGACACAGATTAATGCATTATTTATGGGGGGAAATAAGAAGCCAATTCTATCGTAGCAGTCCTCAGAAAGGTAGAAATTTTGCATTAAGGAAGTTTATAAACACCAAAGCCCTGTTCATTCTTCATTTGCATGCGACAGAGAGAGAACGGAAATGCATAGAAGATCCTATCCTCACAGTTCAATCAACCCAATGATTGGAACTACAACACTAAAAAGTATTGTATATGCCACTAACAGGCTACCAATCTTCATTTCCTCACACTGATCAGTACTTCACGTGGATAAAATTCAGTATGTAATATTAGACCATCATATATATAATATGCTTAAAACAACAACAAGCACTACCAAATTGCCATCTTCTATCTGAAAAGCTGAAACAGGAATAAGAAAGAACAAATCACATAAACTACATCTATTAAATATCTGTCATCATGAAAGAACACTAAAATCAGACAAATTAGCTAGATCTTTTTCCATAATGAAAAGTATTCTTGCAGTTCACAAACCTTAAAAAAGTTAACCAGAAAAAATCTCCTACAAAGGTTAGCTAAATTCAGGCATCATGGAGGCTTCAATTAAAACCTGAACATAGTACTCAAAAGTCTCTATCCTAGTAAACACTGAAGTGAAGAAAGAGTGAGCTATTTAACAGCTGAACTCAGGAAAAAGTATTTAAAACAATTATTGATTCACTAGTGGTGAATTCTGAGCAAATACACAAATACAAGCATTTAAATAAATTTTTGTAAGTCCAAATTCAATGCTTTTCTGAATCAATTTTTTTTAAAAACAAGCTTGCATCCTAAAAGATACATGAAGATATAAGTAGCAACTGTAGTAGTGGAACTATGAGGCATTACAAATTCAGTCTTATCAATGCCTATAAATATCTAAAGGGCAGTGTCAAGAGGATGGGGTCAAACTCTTCTCAGTGGTGCCTGGTGACAGGACAAGGGTTAACAGACACAAGCTGGATCACAGGAAATTCCATCTGAACAGGAGGGAAAACTTCTTTACTTTGAAGGTGGCAGAGCACTGGAACAGGCTGCCCAGAGAGGTGGTGGAGTCTCCATCTCTGGAGACATTCAAAACCCACCTGGATACATTCATGTGCAACCTGCTCTAGGTGACCCTGCTTTGACAGGGGGGTTGGACTAGATGATCTCCGAAGGTCCCTTCCGACCCCTATCATTCTGTGATTCTGAGTCTGTACATGAGGAAAAAATAGTTAATGAAATATATGAGACATGAGACTGTGGAACACAAATATAAAAACATACCACCTGGAATTCTAGAACTAAACTTAACAAATGCTGAATAATTTAAGTTAGGGAAAAGTGCGCCACTGGCACAGAAACAAATTACACTATTCAATAAACTATGTCTGGTTCTCATATTATTGATTCTGAAAGTGTGAAGTCAGTTTTTGATTAAAAACAACATCAGATGGACAGATAATTTATGTGTATTCTAGAAAAGTCTCGCACCACTGTCATGGCTTTCACATTTCAGTCCCTGTTTTCCCGCTCCATATTTTTCCTTTTTTCCCTCCCCATTTTCTTCAGCAACCACTCCTTCCAAAGCTTGTGGGTGCTGCACAGGTGAATGACTGTCTCATGTTAACAGAGGTGTGTGGCTGTGCTGGCTGACACAAAAGTCTTCGTACTTCCTTGGCAAATGCACGTCATAAATTACCTATTGTCATACCACAAATATTTTAATGATAGTGTGCAAAGATCTGTAGGGAGTCAAGTCTAGAGATGCAAAGGACAGTGCTTTTCATTTTTAGATTTGTATTACACTTACTTGGATGTCCAAATGAAAGGAGAAATTATATAGTCAATAATATCATAAATATATTCATTATTTAAAGAAAAAAATGTAACATAAATTAAAGAAAATTTCTATGAGCTATTACATGAATTTTTTAATAACCTACAGTTAGAATCATGCATGTATACTACTGCTGCTTGTCAGATGCTCTAATTAAGGAACAAATCCAGAAAACAGCTTGTCTTCTCTCTGGCTATTTTAATTCCAGCAAAATAAAATTGATAAAAGCAGAGCAAAAGAGTTCATTTAGCAGCCTTGTACAAAATCAAGTTCTTCACTACATTTTGAAGAACTATGCTTCCTGAAACTTTTTTTTCATCTTCCCAAAACTAACAGCCACATACCTGTTGCTGAACTGGTACTTGCTGTACGACCTGTGTGGGCACTGCTGCTTGGCCAGCCACAGATGTCTGTAAAGTCACAGTCGAACCTGTATCCGAACCAGTCTCTGATGTCTGCATTGTGATATCTGAATAAAATTAAGATGTAAAATTAAAAGGTTTAAATATTAAATATTAAAAATTTAATTATTAAAATTAAATTAAAAATTATTAAATATTTAAAAATTAAAAAAAAAGCTACACTAATTTGTTGCTTATCTCTAGTTGGATCTTAAAATTAGTTAATACAAATCTTGGTATGAGCCAAAAGGTTCTTCCCCCTACTAGCATATGAGTTAGTAGAAATGGGTTTTTATCTTACTTATATTGAAAATACCTTTATTTACATGTGCAGAAACAGGTATTGCTTCTCTGACTCTTGTCACTTTAGAAATAACTCAGAAAAATTAGTAGCAATCTCTCAGCTTGTAAATAACTGGTTATCATTCAAAGCTGTTTTTTTTCTGGCTTACTGAATTACACTAAAATCTCTATACATTCAATTTCAAAGTCAAAATTCTATCAGTCCACAGAATGAAGGGCTGTCATCTGGAAAGCAAACTCTGAGAAGCATTTAATGAGTCACAGTGAAAAAGCAACTCAAATAACTTTCTTCAGTAGAAAGCATTAAAGCAACCACTGTAGTTAAAATAAGAGAAGAAGAAACTTTTTGACACCAAAAATAAACAGAAATGCATATGCGGTAGAAAAGAGCCTAAGATTGTGGCCCTGACATTTTAAGGAAAAAAATGGAAATTTGGATAGAATACAGAAACGCTTCAAGTATCAAAGAAAATGCCTTACAAAGAAAACTTATCAGAACGAAAACCAAGGATGACTTACACCATCATAGGAAACATGACTGGGAATTACAGGATTCCTCAATTTTGCTCAGCAGAAATGACAATACTACTGATTGGGTGACAAACCAAAATTAATTCATAATCAGGAATTAGATTTTTTTTAAAATTTATTATTTCTTTTAAGCAGTGGATGATTAACTCATGAAAATAACCAGAGGGGCACATTCTTCTTCACCCAGTACCTTCAAAAGAGAAGACTGCATGCTTCTGTTAAGAATTACAGTAAAGAAATACAAATTACTAGTCTGTAAACCAAATATTCTGTGATCTAAAAATTTTACTGCCCTTAATCTCTATTAATCTACATTAGCTACAAAATATTTGGCAAACTGAGGACCAATGTCACTAAAAAGAAGTCACATTATTATGCTTACCAAGAGGTTTGTATGAAAAAAATCTACAAATAATTAGAATGTCCTATCAAGGTGATTTTTTAGTTTAACTGAACAGACCCAGATGGCTAACAGCAAAGGAACTAGACTTTAATCCCCACCCTCAGTTTAAACTGATTTAAAGTTGGGTTTCTGTAGTCCCTCCCTCCAACTACCTCTGACTCACTTTGCATTCAAATGTAGTCAATGAAAAGCAGGAAACAGGTACATAAATATGGGATGGGGAACGGGGGTAGGACCTTGACAACTGGGACCATCATTGGTTAAACTCCATGGGACCATGCCTATGGTATCTGACATATTTAACTGCTTCTAAAATATTCAGAACAACTGATAAATTGTTGATCAAACATACTTGAGATTCATCAAGAGAGGCTCAGAGTTATCATGTTGTCTGAACACTCTACTTTCCAGCATGCCTGCCCAAAATCAGGATACAAAACCAAAAGAAAAAAGCAATAGAACTTCACAGATGACTATTGAAATGTTTAAAATCCTACCAATGAAAACAGATGTCCACAGGATAAATATGGAGGAGCTGGAAGCCACCGTGCTGCTACAAACCTATGATGTAGTCACAATTCCTGAAAGTTGGTGGGATGAATACCATGACTGGAGCGCTACTATCGATGGCTACACTATGTTCAGAAGGGACAGGCGAGGAAGAAAGGACAGAAGGCTTGCCCTCAACGTCAAGAAATGGATAGGGTGTGAAGACCTGCCTCTGAAGAATAGCCATGAGCAGGCTGAAAGCTTATGGATAACTAGAGACTGAGGCAACAAAGGGAGCCTTGTGGTTGGTGTCTACTACCAGACCAAGGGGAGCCTAACTAACGAAGATGCCTTACTCCAGCTACAGAAAACATCGCGCTCACAGGCTCTTACCATTGTATATTCAGCCACACCAACATCTGCTGGAAAAGTACCACGTGAGCTGTAGGCAACCCAGGAGACTCGTGGAATGCATGGAGGATAACTTCTTAAGGCAGGTAATAGACAGCCCTACCAGAGGGGATGTGATACTGGACCTGATGGCCACCAACGCAAATGAGCTAATCGGTGACGCCAAGAGTGGAGGCAGCCTGGACTGCAGTGATCATGTACTGGTGGAGCTCACAGTCCTCAGGTACACGGGTCAGGAGAAGGGTAAAGTCAGGACCCTGAATTTTAGGAAAGCAAACTTCCAGCTCTTCAAAGAGTACTCAACAGGACACCCTGGGAAACTGCCCTCTGGGACAAGGCAGCAGAACAGAGCTGGCAGATCTTTAAGGACACTTTCTGTCGAGTGCAAGAGCTCTCAATCCCCAGGTGTAAGAAATCAGGAGAGGAAGGCAAGAGACCAGCATGGATGAGTTGAGACCTGCTGGTCAAACTAAAGGGCAAGAAGGAAATGCACAGGCAGAGGAAGCAGGGACAGGTATCATGGAAGAGTAAAGGGACGCTGCCCTGTTGTGTAGGGATGAGGTCAGGAAGGCCAAGGCACAGCTGGAGCTGAACTTGGCAAGGGACACAAGGAATACTAAGAAGGGCTTCTACAGGCGTGTCAGCCAGAAAGGGAAGGTCAAAGAAAGACAACTGGCAAACTGGTAACAACGGACAAGGAGAAGTCTGAGGTACTCAATAACCTGTTTGCCTCAGTCTTCACTGGCGAAGCCTCTTCCCACACCTCTCGAGTGGATGGACCACAAGACGGGAACTTAGGAAGCAAAGTCCCTCCCACCATATGAGAAGATCAGGTCTGAGACCACTTGAGGAAAAATGAACATACGTAAGTCTATGGGACCTGACGAGATGCCTCCCAGGGTTCTGAGGAAATTGGCTGATGTAGTTGCCAAGCCACTCTCCATGATATTTGAAAGTCATGTCAGTCTGGTGGAGTCCCTGGTGACTAGAAAAAGGGAAACACTGCACCCATTTTAAAAAAGTTTAGAAAGGAGGACCCTGGGAGCTACTGACCTTTCAGCCTCACCTCTGTGCCTGGGAAGATCATGGAACAGATCCTCCTAGAAGCCATGCTAAGGCACGGGGAGGACGGGGAGGACACAGCTAGCATAGCTTCACCAAGGGCAATAACCAAGGGCAATCTTGCCTGACCAACCTCGTGGCCTTCTATGATGGAGTGACTACCACAGCGGACAAGGGAAGAGCTACAGATGTCATCTACCTGGACTTCTGAAAGGCCTTTGACGTGGTCCCCCACAACATCCTTCTCTCTAAACTGGAAAGATATGGATTTGATGGGTGGACTGTTCAGTGGATGAGCAGTTGGCTGGATAGTTGCATCCAGAGGGTAGTGGCCAACAGTTCAATGTCTGAATGGAAACCAGTGATTAGTGGTATGGGTTTATATTGGGACCAGTACAGTTTAGTATCTTCATCAATGATAGTGGCAGTGGGATCAAATGCACCCTCAGCAAGTTTATGAACTACGCTAAGCTGTGGGGTTGACATGCCTGAGGGGCGGGAAGCCATCCAGAAGGACCTGGACAGGCTTACGAAGTGGACCCCTGTGAGTCTCATAAGGTTCAACAAGGCCAAGAAGTGCGTCCTGCATCTGCGTCGGGGCAACCTCAAGTATCAATACAGGCTGGGGGATAAAGAAAAGGAGGGCAGCCCTGTCGAGAAGGACTTTGGGGTACCGGTGGATGAAAAACAGAACATGAGCTAACAATGCGCACTCACAGCCCAGAAGACTAACCATATCCCAGGCTGCATCAAAAAAGACGTGGTCAGCAGGTCGAGAGAGGTGATTCTGCCCCTCTACTCTGTTCTGGTGAGACCCCACCTGGAATGCTGCATCCAACTCTGGAGTCGTCACAAGAGGAAAGACATGGACCTATTGGAGCAGGTCTAGAGGAGGGCCGCAAGAATGATCAGAGGGATGGAATACCCCATATCCCTGGAAACAGTCAAGGTCAGGTCGGACAGGGCTGTCAGCAACTTGATCTAGTTGAAGATGTCCCTGCTCCCTGCAGGGCGGTTGGACTAGATGACCTTTAAAGGTCCCTTCCAACCCAAACTATTCTATGATTCTGTGATTCCATGTTTACTGTAGAACAGTAAATTTCATACCTTTTTTTGCCTACAGAAAATGCTGTACAAAATCCATAATAAAGTTATTTAACTCTAAAATCAGTGCCACAGTTCCAGCAACAGCCCACCCTAGCTGAAAATCAATCATTTTTCCCTTAACCCCAATATTAATGAGAACATTCAACTTCAAGTAATAACATCCAGGAAGAAAATTTTCTATACTTTCCCATATGCAATCACCTTAAAGTTTCTGCAGATAAATTAACAAGACATTGTGCCATGTAAGACATCCTTAAGTGCACTAAACCGAACTGATCCACAATGTAAATGTATAAGCTTAAATAAATCGAGTCAGAGATTTAGAAAACTATTTTTTGCAAACAAAGGAAAAAAGGGAACTTATGCTTTTATATAAAGCCTATGTCTTTATTTGCCTATATTAGCCATATGCCTAAACATATATATGGAAATAATAACCATCGCAGTCATTATTACACCTTTTGAACAGAGGCACAGCACAACGAGATACCAAACACTTTGTGGGGTTTGCAAAACATAACAAATGACATAGACAATGGCAACATTCTTAATAGTATACCAATGAGTTGAGCATTTTAGTTTTATACTGGAACACTGGAATAATTTTCTAAATTTGAGTCATTCATGTTTTACTCAGTCCTTGTGCAGCACGAACAAAGTCACTGCTAACAAAAATGAACCTGAGTTGTAAAAAGATCAATGTTTTTCAAGGAAAAAATGCAATGAAACTGGCTTTTAAGTGAAATTATGAACTTCAAACTACATTTAACTTATTTGTAAATGATCTTTCACTTAATGAAGGCAGATATTTTAATAAATAAATATTCTTACTATTTAGAAAGCAAAGCCAACTATTACTTATCAAAGACTAATTTCTTTATATTGGAATTATTTAGAAAACAATCCCTTTTAGTGATTGCTGTTTTCCACAATCATACATAAAAGTAATTGGGCAATGTTTTATGCATAAATATTGAAAAATAAAGAGGAAAAAAGAAGTGTAGTGTAGACACAGTGCTGTTTTGTCAAAACAAAAGTTCTTAATTAAGAATTTTAAATTTTTCAGAAGCATCAGAATAATCCTATGGATATGTCTACTCACTTCGGCATGTACTTCCACATTAACTCATTAATCACCTGTACTTTTTTCTCAGCCCATTACTTTAGACTTGGAAAATTCCTTCAAAATTGAAGTAAAAAAGGAGCCAGCTTGTCTGAGCAAGCCTGCACTCACTCTTATACGTAACCCAGACAAAAACATTGGCAAGTTGGCAGAATAGTGGAAATAAAAAGCTAAACACTGAGTAATTTCCTAAATCACTCTCTGCTATAAAAGCACTTCCGCTCAGCTTCAGAACACAATTAAACAGGCAAGTTTAAGCCACCAATTCCAACAAATGATCATTTAAGATACTGCAGCTCCAATGGGAAGCAAAAGTGAACAGCTGAAAAGAGTCAAAAGGCATTATTCTATAGCAGCCCTTAGCTTTACTTGACTAAGTATTGGTTTTGTGGTTACAGTATACAAACATATCAATCGCTGCAAGGGAGGAGTAACGCTACTATAGTCAAACACAGTTCTCTGTCTAGTTCTGATAGGACTGGGCAATGACAATGTCCAGAGACATACTGGGACACATGAGAGAGAATCCAGGGCTAGGTGGGAGAGGACGCCCAGAGGGAACTTGAGAGACCCCAGAGGGCCCCACGGCCCAGCCTAGGCCTACCCACCATAGATCTGGCACTGCTACACTGACCTACCAAACCTCAGACTATGTTGTCCCATCCACAGGACAGTGAAGCACGTATATTTTTTTATTACAGTGTTCTGGGGACTTAGTCCATTTTATCTCCACGCCGTCAATTTGGTGACAGCCCGAGATTTAAGCATACAGTTTGATGCTACAATTCTCTACCTCAGAACTGTAATATACTTTTGTTAATTATCTGATAGGCTAACTGTTGCTCTACAGACTGACTGATCAGTACGTAAACTAGGATAGCCAAAGCATGGTTGTGGAATATAAACTTTGCCATCATTTTTGCCTAAGCAGAAATAAACCTAATGACTTAATATCAATTTATTCAAAAGTGGTTAGGTTGCTTCCATTATTCTGCTCTAAGTCTCTATCCCAAATGCAATTCTTCACTGTAGCTCACTACAGAGTACAGATTTTTCCATGTAGATGCCATACAGTATGTTTGACAGTCAACCTTTATCATCTTCCTATCCACTGGAAGTTTTTCTAGCACCACGTTAGTGAGGCAGTCAGTGTAGCTCTTTTATGTTGCATCAACACTGAGTAGTTACATAAAAACATTTTTATAATCTAAATTAAGTCTCTCTATTTTTCACTGATACTGCACGTAAGTAAAGAACTGCATATTACAGCAGAAAAGACGTCATTCTTGCCCAATGGGACTGTCAGGTGTATCACAAGCAACAGATAAATGTTTGACAAAGATCCTTTTTATTCTGGCTAATTAAACAGTTGGACACATCCGTCTGTTAATTGTCTTGATTTGAATAGCCAGTGCTTGTTGCATCATGTGAATGTAAGCTAAACAGGCCACATTCTGAAAGAAGGCTAATTAACCCCTCCAAGTGGGAAAAAGATATTGCCCAAGGCCAGCTGCTGAATGTGACAAGATTAGTATTTCTTCAATCTAATTGGCAAAACTCAGGCAAAGCTACTATGCTGAAAATTACCCCTTTCCTGTATATTCTGTGCAATTTCATGTTGCAATTTTAAGTTCCCTAAAGACTTTTTAATACACTCAAATTCTCAGTTGTAATCCTTCTGTTTTCTAGACTTGAAATATCAAGACTGAATCGTTTAAGAATCTAACTTGATCAATTACTTATCAAATGAGAGTGTTAAAATGTGTCAGACCAACGATTACTGTTTATTTTGTTCCTGGACTACTTCACCCGGAACTAAGTTATTTTTTTAAGCTACCAGAGTTTGCAAAGTTTTCTTCAGCTACATATGATTTATTGTCCAGATCAAATAATGTAGCACGCTTTAATTCAATGCAGAAAATGAAAGCCTGTAATTTACTTTCAAGTGCAGCAGGAAATTTATTTCTTCTCCTCTAGAAGGCTAAATAAAATATCACAGAAGGTAAAGTGAACTAGATCTCGTAATCACACGCAGCAATGGCAGGCTTTTAACGGTCAGAATAAAAGGCTAATCTTAAAATCTAATCTATTTATAATGATGAATCACCAATATGCTCATTAAGAATTTCTGGCAACGTAATGTGTTCCACAATAAAGGAAAACTCATAACATTAAGTTTCAACAAGTCATACAGAATGCTTGCTTCCTGAACAATAGTACAAATTGAAATAAGTTTCAATAGTACACTAGAGTTTCAGATAAGCATTCCTTTTCAATTTTTGTGTAAACAAAATTTTTATGAATAATTGCCTTCAAACAAGGGATGTTATGAATTCGAAGGGACCATTTATATGTGTTAAGCAGTACAGCAAAAAGCAGTTTATACCTCCAATTCACAGGGGGGAAAAAAATAATATAAATAATTTTTAGATACTAATGTCTTCATGTTAGTACACCAGTTTCCTACTAAACACTATTTGATTGTTTCTCATCTCCCACAGTTCTTCGGGATACCAAAGTAGGCAGTTGGACTCTGCTGACATAAGGACTAGTTGCTAAATATTTTCAGTTAGCAACACGAATTTCATTACTCTTTTTCCAGCTTTTCAAGGATTTATGGGAGGAATAATAGTTAATTGAATGGCACAGAATAAAGTACGTAAGCTGATTCTCTGGATTCACAAATAATTTCCAGTAGCAAAACCCTACAATAGCAGAATAACAGAAGGGGGAAGTATGGAGATATACACAATGGAAGAGACCAATGCAAATGGTAACTCTTGGTAACTCCTTCGAAGAAAGTTCATAAGATCAAAAAGCAATGTCTTGACAATCAGATTACTAAGTGCCTAAGAACAGAATTAGTCAACAGGTGTCATAATGAAATTCCGTATTTCCAGCAGATCACAGACAGCAGACGGATGCTTAAGCTGAATGACTACTTCATGACTCTCTCACTTCAATCTACGTCCTAATTTTACCTGCAAAAACTTGAAAATCGTGTTTGCTCTTGGTGGACAATATATCAGTATTACAAATCAGCCCTACACATCAATACACATCAGCAACAAGATTACATTCACAAACAAAACTAAACTTCTCAAAAGTTTTTGCTGTGACAAGACTAGCAAGGACATCAGTTACAAAAAACAAAACCAGCAAATCATCAAAGAATTATATTTACGCTATTCTAAGGCATTAGTTTGTCCACCAAAGATTCTATGACTGGAAAAGCTCAGGTGATGTTCTCCTTCATTCTGGGTGAAAGGGTATGAGGAGGAGGGCACTGAAACTGCATGTCAACAATTGGTTGTGGAACTGATGCTGGCAACAGGCCTTTGGTTTCTTTACCCTCTGAGGATAACGTCTGCTTAGAAGACATGGGATCGACCTCACTAAGTGGGGCAGAGGTATCTTTGCCAGCAGGATGGCTGACCCGGTAAGAAGGGACTTAAAACAGGAACAATGTGGGGAGGGAAAGAGTTACCAGCAGCCCTGTGAAGGAGTGGCAGACAGGACTGACAAGAAAACGGCCTGGGGTGATGCGCCTGGGGTGATGCGAAGGAAAGGGAGCACATAATGCTGAATCAGGCTTAAGTAGGGTCACCTCACACATTTGCATGTGAGCAAGGAAGTGGCTACAAGGCATCTTTATGACCAAACCACCCAGACCTCTCTGGGAAATCAGAATCCTGAGGTGCCTCTCTGAAGAGCTCATACAAAGGTGCACAAAGGGCTCACACACGGCATGGTGAATAAACATGAGGAATGAGAGACCTGTGTGCATCTGCAGGGCTAGAACCTTGTCAGGATTACAGACATGTAGTGGGATGGCTCACATGACTGGAGTGCAGCAATGGAAGGATAGAAGCTATCTGACTTTATAGTTCATTTCTTTTAGAAATGAAAAGGTCTCCAGGAAACAACTTCACCAGGATGAAGAGTTCATGGGAACTTCCTTGCTGGGATGATGAGTGCTTTGCTGTGTTTAACCAGAAACAAGTTTTGATAAAAGAATTAAATAAATTACAGAACATTTTTATAAGTTTAGTGTGATTTCTAAGTTAATGTTTACACTGCTAAGTTGAGTATATGACAGCTTTTAAGTCACAGTTAGTCAAGTGTTACCTAACGTAAATAGTATTTGGGTACTTATTGTATACTGACGCACTCATCTTTAATATATTAACATAACTTTCATGGGCTGAAATAAGCACGTTCATGATCTCCCAAAAATGCCTCTATGCAGAATGATACTTAAAATTTCTAGCTTGAGCCAAGACCTTACTCTGCTACACCACTGAGACTAGCAGAATTAATCATAAAGTCTAACATGTATACTGCTACCTCTTCACACCTTTCAAAATACTTGACAACAAAATGCAGTTTTATGAAATTTCATCTTGGTTTTGACTGTTGGTCCAGGGCAGGGTGGCAACAGGATATATGTAATACTTCGAGCACTGACATTCACCACTCAATGCACTTCACTTAATAGTCAATGCTTTCTGAGGAAGAACGTGAAAGCAGGAGCACGACCTGTACTTCTGCATCAATTATATAGTTCTGAAAGTAGATTTAGATTTTGCTTCAGAAATGAGTTCTGGATTGTTTTCTTTCCCCTAACACGATATTGCACTGCAGTCCTTTCATCAAAAGAGTGAGTGTGAACCTGATGCTAACAAAACAAAGAGAGAAAAACTGATGTGAAAATGGAGGTGGTATTTGTTTTCATCACTCAATAGATCAAAAACATAAAATGAAAAAGTCAAAACATTATAGCTTGGGATATCTACTTTACTAAAAGAATGAGCACTATTTATAGGAAATACTTTCTCTTCTCTGGGTGTTGCCTCCATGTTACAAATTTTCCATTTGTGATGCTTCCTGTCTTACTTTCACTGAATCACAGGACAGCCCCAGAGTTGGAAGGGACCTGCTCAAGCAGGGCTACCTACAGCCTTCTTTCTGCCCAGGACCATGTCCATGTCCAGATGGCTTTTGAATATAGCCAAGAATTGGGACTCCACAACCTCTCTGGACGACCCGTGCCTGTCCTCGGTCACTCTTACAGTAAAAAAGTTTTTGCTCATGTTCAGAGGGAACCTCCTGTGTTTCAGTTTGAGCTTCTTGTCTCTTGTCCTGTGACTGGGTACCACTGAAAAGAGTTGGCTCAGCTTTAGCCAACATTGTAACTAACCTGCAAATATATTGTGACAGTTATTAAATAAATTGCCATTATTATTACAGATTACTTACATTGTGATTACCTCTAAAGGCCACCTAACACCTCATGTTTGAAAGATATGAAATCAGTAATACACTATGACATCTTCCAAATGCTTCATTTAACCATTTCCTCACCAGTTGCAACACCTCACGCCTCCATTATTGCCCGAAGGACTGCGCTGTTTTCTGCGCTTTCTTCCTTTACTTATCATCTCAGCATTATTAAAAAAACAGATGACTGGAGAGGTGACAGCCCAGGGCTCCCCTAAGAGTAAAGATGGGGGGGAAGTAAAAAAGAAATCAGCATGGTATCAGTAGACAGAGAAACACACTCGTCACCCACTAATGACCTCACCGTACCAGATTCCAGTTCCATCAATACCATTTGCTAAACTAGAATTTGTAATCACTGGGTAGTCAAGAGGGCTTAGAAGGATAAAAACTAACAAAAGTTCCTAAAGGGCTCTAAGCACAGCTCTTTAGAGCTTTCAAGAGAATAAAAGTGACGCAATATTAAAACATTTCCTTTAAGTTTAGGAACATCTACCGAATGAAAGGCTAAACAGCTAAAAGTAAAAAAATCATGTTCCTGCTATGCTACATCAAGTAAGAGAACAACAGCTCTTATATAAAAATCCACATCTGAGCAAAAAAGGGAAGAGAGACACCTTTCTCTTTGTTCTGAACTACATAAAGATTACTTCAAAGTCCATGCATCATAAAATTATTAGATTCCAAATGGCTACAGCTTTAGGTCCTTTTAATGAGGGGTGCATAAATCTCAATACTTCTTAATTTTCTCAGAAGTTGAAGCAGTTCAAAACATTGGAGTTAGTGTTACAGGCTCACACATAGTTCACGTGATTTTCATGCAGACAGCACTGATATTGATAATATAACCCTAATCCATACGATTAATGGAAGTACCTAGTGTATGTACTCCAGTAATTGGATCACTATGTGATGGCACCCTATGTATGCAATACCTTCAAAGTAAGTGAAAATTTATATTCCTTTTTTGCCATTCTTGCTGGAAGAACTGCATCACAGTACAATGGAAATTTTATATTCTTTAAAAAAAAAAATAAAATCAGTGTTTCTGTAGTGAGTAGCAACCAACAAAACTAAGTCAATGCTAGAAAATTTTACTAATATGTCTATGTCAAATAGGAGTGTTTAAAGAAAACACCTTCTGACAGTATTATACCAACTTTTGGACACTTACTTTCCACTGTTCCTACTTCTACAACATGATACTCTTTTCCTGACTTTCCTGACATAGAAATTTGAGAATCTTAGTTAAAAACACTGTTGAAACACTGAAAGTTATTTGGAGGAAAATGTTCTAAACATATGAGGGTGTGGGTTTGGAAAACATATAACAGAAAAGATGAAGAATTATGAAAAATCTGATCAGTTACCGAATACAGAAGTTAAAATTGTCTTTTCGCTATGGAAATATCAAGGAAAGAGATTTCAACAAGAATGCAATAACACTGTCACCAGTAAATAAAAATATTGGCTTAAATAGTGGCTTAAAACAAGCAAGCTAATGCAAATCCTCTCCCTACTGAACTGGGAAACATGCAAATAGGCTTACTACCGGGATAACTGTAGGCTTACTGTAGGGATAACTATATGTAATCTGCTTAAACAATGAACGGACTGGATAAAATCTCCCCAGCTTCTTCCACTCACATCTTCTTCAATCTGCAATGTTATTTTGCAAGAGAAGGATCTATGACATGTGGGTCAGCAGATGAGTTAGCGATTACTTGACCCTACTAAAAATGGAGGGACTGAATCTATCTTTCACAGGAACCTTCCTTCCTTGCACTGGGAAGGCTATTTGTGAAACTTATTGTCCTGGTTTGAGGTAAAACAGAACCAACTTTCTGTTCAGTGATTTTATTTCTTAGATAGGCCTCTTCTAACTCTCTGAAATTAATGGCATGTTGTGTCGAAAACAGTTTGTTTTCAGAGTGATAAGACCGATGTTTACAGTTTGTGCCAAGGAATGGTATGCAGAAAGACTCTTGCTTATACTTATTGCTATAACAACCAAGGTCAGCTAATTTCATTATTTGCCCCGTTGGAGGGTCAGAAACGGAAAAGGAAACAGAAAGAGGGATCCCACCTGCGGGGAGGAGCGGACAGGACAGGTGACCCGAAACTGACCAACAGGGGTATTCCATCCCATCTAGCCCATGCCCAGTATAAAAAGCTGAGGGATCAAAGGGTCAACTCTCTTCCTTCAATGGCTGATGTCCGAGGAGGACCCTGCCTGTTCATGCATCTTTGATCCCGATTCATGTGTTCCTGACTCCACCTGTGGAATCCAGTTCCCACCCGACGCTGAGTCCAGTCTGGGACTTCCCCAGTTCCTGCCTGTGGCATCATCCTGGGAACTTAATACGGTTTTGTATATACTGTATCTATTTCATTATTTCCTTTCTATTTTATTAGTACTACTTCATTAAAGTAGTTTAGTTTCTTCTAAACTCCTAAATCTCTTTATCTCGCCTCCTCCTCTTGGTGTACGAGAGGCTGGGGGGGAGCATTTGTCAATGGCCATTGGCCAATTTGGCCAAAACCATGACAGATTTATTGGTGCCCAACGTGGGGCACGAACGGAGCTCTGATAGATTGCCTGAATAGTTTGAATTCCAACTTGTTCAGGGAGAATGGACAGCTCACATCATGTTGTTTTTACGTGAAATCTTGTATCATGTTTTTAGAGAGCTTTGTATGAAATTGATTGATGCAATGGGCTTTAACTGGTCGAATACATTGCATGGCCTATTTCTTTGTGTTTGGATGCGGTGGTCTAAGGGTGCTATGTTGGTGTGGATTTGCCTTCAGATGTATAAAACAATTGCTTGGATAACTGTTCTACCTGCATATCTTGGGTATCTTGTGATGGAGTCTTATTACTAATTACACTTTCAGGATGGATTCTTTTACTAATTACACTCTTGGTCTTACCCGGGGAAAGTTTACTTTGCCCTTTGATGATTACGCCAAAGTGACAATAACAGAATGAGGGGATGAGAAACCTTCCATCTGTTTAGAGAGTGAATGTTACATTCATTCGTATGTGATTCTGTTGTCGGTTTTCCTGAACGTGTTGCAGGGGTGGTTTATAGATAAGTGTCGGTGCAGGAGTGAGTATTATGTGACATCTGATGTTGCTACCCAAACCCCACGGCCAAAGTCAAAGATTGCCGAAATTCAGACAATCCCACCACTAAAAGCCACAGCAGAGATTCAGACAGCCCCGCCTCCAAAAGCCACAGCAGAAATTCACACAATCTTGCCACTGAAAGCTGCAGTAGGAATTCAGACAACCCCCCCACACACACACACTGATAGCTACAGCAGAAACTCAAACAACTCAGATGACTGCCCAAGCCACCACACAAACAACGCCACCGGTCCCGACACCTGCCCCAGCGGCATCGTTCCCCCCACAGGCCCCGGCCCGGCCCGGCCCGGCCCACATCGGTTGCTCCCCCCGCCGGCTCCGGCGAAATGCACGCCTCCGCCCCTGCCGGCCAAAGCCGCGGCTCCGGCCGTACCGACACGGGCGCCAGCGGCTGCCCCACCACAGGCCCCGGCAAAAGCCACGGCACCGGCACCACCCCGGCGAAAGCCACCGCACCGGTCCTAGCACCGGCCCCGGTACAGTCCACGGCCCGGCCCATGGAGAGGGGCATTTGTTGCCCATTTCGCCAAACCCACAACACTTGTCCTTTTATTCTTGCTCCGAGACATAACACTGCTTGCTTCAAAACAGAAAAATGAAAAAATCTTGTTTGCTTTACATCCAGAAATCTAAAAAGACTGTTTTAATTAGAATCGGAAGTACAATATTCTGTCATATCTGCTTGCTTGCACTGTCTACAACTGTTTGAAGGAAACAGATAACTGGAAAGCAGTCTGCAAATAGGTAATACCTCCCTGAAGAAACCAGAACAGGCCAACACCTATGAGGCTGCCTTTGAACCAGGTGGGTCTTGGCTCACAGAGAAGTTTTTAAATGCCAGTGCCACCCAGTGGAGCCTGGGGAAAGAGAAAAAATGCCCAGTTTCGTTCCAGCTTTCCGTGCCAAAGAGCGCACCAGCTTAAGTCATCTTGACCTCAGAAACTAAGAGCCGTCAAAGACTACAGCCGTTAGCACAAACAGTAAGACTTATGGTACTGTAAAACTATATGACTTAACTAACGTATTTGATTAATGCTTGATTCTTTGCTTTTAACAGACTAAATGGCTAGTAGTTGAGCATAAATAAATGCTTGCCTGAAATTTGACTATTTGGCTAGTGTCTCTCACAATATTCCTATCACAGCAGTCCCCAGTTACCCAGCAATAACAGTTCCAACAATTCACA
Source organism: Larus michahellis (assembly GCF_964199755.1). Classification (NCBI taxonomy): domain Eukaryota; kingdom Metazoa; phylum Chordata; class Aves; order Charadriiformes; family Laridae; genus Larus; species Larus michahellis. The sequence continues at coordinate 30,175,933 of NC_133930.1, forward strand.
CCACAACTGCACCTGGAAATCTGCTTGGTAGGGTGCCAACTCACTGCAAAATGGAGAGGAAAGCACTGGGAATGCAAGACAATTCTGAACTACAGCGTAACTAAAACAGACTTGTGGTGTAACCGGTGGTGTCCCGCAGGGGTCAATACTTGGTCCAATTTTGTTCAATATATTCATTAATGACCTAGATGAGGGGACAGAGTGTATCCTCAGCAAGTTTGCTGATGATACCAAGCTGGGAGGGGTGGCCGACACTCCAGAGGGCCGTGCTGCCATCCAGCGTGACCTGGACAGGCTGGAGAGCTGGGCAGAGAAGAACCTAATGAGGTTCAACAAAAGCAAGTGTAAGGTCCTGCACCTGGGAAGGAAGAATGCCAAACACCAGTATAGGTTAGGGGCGGACATGCTGGGAAGCAGCTCTGAGGAGAAGGACCTGGGGGTCCTAGTAGACAGCAAATTATCCATGAGCCAGCAGTGTGCCCTTGTCGCCAAGAAGGCCAATGGCATCCTGGGCTGCATAGGGAAGACTGTGGCCAGTAGGTCGAGGGAGGTCATTCTCCCCCTCTACTCTGCACTGGTGAGGCCACAACTGGAGTACTGTGTCCAGTTTTGGGCTCCCCAGTTCAAGAGGGACAGGGCACTACTGGAGCGAGTCCAGCGAAGGGCAACCAAGATGATTATGGGACTGGAGCATCTCCCTTATGAGGAAAGGCTGAAAGAGCTGGGACTCTTTAGCCTGGAGAAGAGAAGGTTGAGGGGGGACCTGATTAATGTTTACAAGTATCTAAAGGGTGGGTTTAAGGAGGACGGAGCCAGGCTCTTTTCAATGGTTCCCAGCGACAGGACAAGGGGCAATGGGCACAAGCTAGAACATAGGAAGTTCCGTTCAAATACACGGAAAAACTTCTTTACAGTGAGGGTGACAGAGCACTGGAACAGGCTGCCCAGGGAGGTTGTGGAGTCCCCTTCTCTGGAGATTTTCAAGACCCGCCTGGATGCAGCCCTGAGGGATGTGCTTTAGGCAATCCTGCTCTAGCAGGGGAGTTGGACTAGATGATCTCTAGAGGTCCCTTCCAACTCTGAAGATTCTGTGATTCCGTGACTTAAGATATCAACAGGCAGACAGTGTGGAAGGGAACAAGGACACATAGTTAGTTGTGTCCAGATGCAACTTCATCATACTCGTGTACATCTTCTCTCATTCTGCACCCGGCAGCCAAACAAGCCTTGCTTAACCTTATACCTTCGTCCTAATTTACCCTTATATCCCGATTTACCCTTACCCTTGCTTATGATTCTGTTGAAAGAGCATATGAAAAAAAGAAAAGAAAGTTAAAGTTATGTAATAGTTGAAATTAAAAAATATTCCAAAGGGTAGAAGTGCATTCTGCCTAGAAGAACTGACTACAAAGAATAAAAAGCACCAGAAATAAAGTAGAAATTATCTTAGATGAGGTAAAGAATGCGCCAAAGTTTTGTGAATTGAAATCACTTCGTGCAAAGCTTCTTTACTTATCACATTCAGACGTGAATTATCTGGAATACTCTAGGCAGGGCACAGAAACTCCTTCTTGGCACCACAGTAATTAAGTCAGCCTTGGAGCTTCAGTCAGCATAGCTGAACACTGGCATATCTTGCTCACCTCTGCCTGTGCTGTATGAAAACTTTCTGGTACGAAGAGTTGACCAAATGGTTCACATGAAGGTCAGGAACCCGAAAGTATGAACTTACAATGGAAGACTTTTTAAAAATTCATATTTTTAATAACTTCAGGTCCTAAACCAACCAGAAATTGGAGGCTTGTATGTGTTTAAGCCATAATCTGATATACTTTATGTATCAATGAACAGCGTCCCTCTCTCTTCTTAACACTACTTAAAACTGTCCCTGGCTTGAGAGCATTTGCTGTAGTTGAACATTTGTCTCTCAAGATTCAAAACTTTGAAAGGTTTACATTATATTGCGAAAGAATTTGCAAAGACGGAACTATTTAATGGATGGACAGTGGAATATATATTATTTCTGTCAACTTCAAAACCTACAAATCTCAGAATATTATGTGCTGTTTGTTCTACTGAAAATAATAGAAAAATTCTCATATGTTTTATTTGTGCTGGTAGTTGTAATTATGCATGACATTAACTTGCTTCACTGAAACATACACATTGAAGTCTTTCTGATTTCCCTAAAAAACCTCATTGTAAGATGTATTAAGTGTTGACACATTAAAAACTAAGTATTTAGACACAACTGGCACTCTGTAAATAAAACGGGAATTTAAAAGATAGATATATCCTTGCAGCAAAGGAGACCAACAGCAGCCTTGACTGTATTCGGAAGGGTGCAGCCAGCAAGTGTCTCAGTTCCACACTTGAGACTGCATCTGGAATGCTCTGCTGAGTTTTGGACTCCCCAGTAAAAAAATAAAATACAATTAAGTCTAGCTGAGGGTCACCAAGATGGTCAGGGGGCAAGCATATTTGATATCAGAGCACAGGTTGACCAAACTGGGTTTGTACAGCCTTGAGAAAAGAAGTCCACATATATACAATTTACTTAAGCAAAGATGCACAGGTAAATTGCTTGCCTCCTAAATTTCATGACATACCATTATAACTTCAGAAAAGGTGCATCAAAGTACATTTAGTGGTAAGTAAGATTATTTTCTGGTTACCGGAGTTTCTCTGAGATAGATTCACCACATACTCAGTCTTAAAAGGTACCAATTTCCAGATGACATGTATTCTAAATGCTGAATATGATGCTTATTCTGTAGCACAGTGACTCTAATTCCAGTAGTTTTGCTAAGAAAATCTAGACCTTAATTGAAAAAAGGCAGAGACGCTTAAGCAGAGTGCCTAGATTTCTTAATCCAACCTAAAAATGCTAACAACGTTCTTTCCATAACTCCTTTATCTCTTCTTAACTCATCTAACATCTTAGGGAAAAAACAAATAAATCAGTAGCTACTGAATAATACATTAACATATATTCAGTTTAACTAGCCACTCTGATGCTTAGCCATTGCTTTTGTCTAGGCATGAAAAGAACAGAGATTTTATCAGAAAATCTGGAATGTTCTAATTTCTTATAGCTAGTTTCACTTACATTTAAGAAGTCCATATAAGGAAAGTGAAAAAACACGCTGACTGGCTGCAGCAGCTGACAAGATTGGTTAAGGAGAGAATGCACTCAAAATCAAAATAAAAGAAGCTACTGACAGTTTAGCTCCAGATTCTACGGGGCTTCAAGAGTTAAAAACATTGTCTGCATCTGATGCACTGTGGCTGTACAAAAAAGAATAGCAGGACACAAAAATGATGCAAGTAGTTTGGAAGGTTAAGTCTGAAACACTACACATAAGAAGAAAAAGATCTAAGTTTCTAAGGCAAGAAAATTTCCAGTAAAAAGTGAATTTGGATCTGTACATAATCTTCACAAATAAAAGATTAAAAGCTCTTAGATAAAATCAGAAAGATATCTCAAATTTCTCCATGATCTGACAGGTGAAACCAATAAGAGCTAGTTCAAAAACAGATGGTAAAGTGTAAGGAATAACTTAGCCCACTTCCCATTTCATGTCACTTTGCCTTAATAATAATGAAGTTCGCCATCCACTATATTTTCATTCATCTTGCTTGGATTATAGCATGTTTTTTTTCTGTCTCCTAAAAGAGACATGAGAATTATTTGTTCTTTCACCGCTCAGAAACTTGCAGTGTTACAGCAGCGGGCCTGTTGTCCCTGCTGAAAACAACTATTTGATTCCCACTGCATTTTTTCTCACAGCTTTTGTTCCATAAGAAGGCTTCATCCCTCATTTTGTGTCTTCCCTACTTTCCAAAAATGACACCAATGCTACGACACTGATTTCTTTTTCACACAGAAAGACAGCAAACAGCCTGATACCGACATTTGGAACTTGCACAGTATAAATGAACGCATATGGACTTTCAGTACAAAAAATAGTTTTATTGTTACAGAGCTAAAATTTCAAGTCTCTGATTTCACTTCTGTATCAGGGAGCTAACTACTTTATTTTCCTATAGCCAGCAAATAGTTTGTACTTTACCTGCAACATAAATCAATATGGATTATTTTGTAACTTTAGGAGGACAACTGTAACATGAAGAGCTGAAAGCCCCAACCCCTCTCAGCTGTTCACTCATACAGCACATAGAGATAAACACTACAGGCAGTTCTACTGAGGTTCAACAAAGCATGCAAAAACTATCCATCATTATATGGGGAGTTCCTTGACTGCAAAAGAAAACTTGCCTAACTGTCAGACCCCACATAATTAGCTATGTGTTTTAAACAAGTCTGTTGAAGTGTTACTGCTCACAGCATATATGCCAATGCAGTTATTATATTTGCATTTTAATATCTGAGATCAGTTGACAGGTAGCACACTGACTACATCATGGCAAGAAAAGTGCTTATTTTTCTTCTGGTGAAGAGCAACTTTCCTTTAATTCTGTGGATTGTGAATCAAGTTTCTGCCACGAAGTAGAATAAAGTGCCAAGCTACTGCAAGATTTATTTTCAGCTTAAGTGAGTCAACATTGATTTGCCATGTTGTATTGTGTTATTCTTAAGTAAATAACACTGCCCCCATACCAAATACTTATTTTGTCTTCCATCTGATTTTCCAAGTGAAAAACTAAACAGTTTTGATTTTGATAATGTCAAGCAAACAGAATTCCCTTTTCTATTCCAAGAAAAAACAAAACAAAACAAAACAACCAAACAAAAAACCCCACAGAACTCTGCAACCATAATTAAAATAATCACAGTCAGTTAAAATGTCAGAATGTAGTATGTTCCCAAGTGATTCTCCATTTTTGTGAATCAAGATAATGACACAACTACCTCAATTGTTTTGCGAAGGCAGGAGAAAGAAATGTAGTTCAACTGACACTAAATATAAAATTAAGTTCAGAAACAATACCTACAGGAGTTTAAACATGGACAGATTCATGGTCTGGTTCCTGTTGTATCCGTTATATTTTCACAATTAATATGTTTGCAAATAAGCCAAATCTAAGTGGTTTATTCACATTTGAAATGTCAGGGCTGCTTATTAATCAAAGAAGCAGACAGTCATATTTGCTACTTTTCCAGTTACTGTATTTAAGCACTTCAGGCAGAACAGAGATTTCCGTATGATGTGCAAATTACATGAATCTAGAGCACCAGGATGAACTGCACACTTATCACACACTGCAAGAAAATACACTAACAAAATACCAATGAAATTTTCTTCCCTTAATTTATTTACTAGGAGAAATATGGTGCATCTCCTAGAATAAGAGAAAGCCACAATAATATCCTTATTGGAGTTTTGTAATATTCACAAGAATCAGTGTTTTTCACTTCTTTTCCTTCCCATCTCTCCTCACACCTTCCCAAGATTCCCAAGTTCCTGGGCAAAAGTTCTCTACCCTGCAGAAGACTACCTGCACGTTACTCCTATCTAACTCAAACCTTTGAAAATACAGTAGTTTTGCACTTTGAAAGAAAAAAAAAAATCCATTGTATATTTTCCCTCTTGGTATCTGAAATGTGCCACATCTTGTATCAGCACAGAAAATTCAGCATTTCTATGGTATCCATTTACAGATGGTCCACACAAAGAAACTATCATGCAATTATCACCTAAGCAGATAGAGCACACTAAGATGAAAGAAGGTCTCTGAAGTACTCAGTGCAAGGTGTACGCGACAGTTAAAATCTTTCTCTCAAGCTTTGCTGTAGGACCAGAAATATGCTTTAAAATATAAATAAATTGCATCTATTTTACATATCATAATCAGCTGCTACACAGAATACTAAAACATAAAAAACAATATGAAGTTCTATGCAGAAATAATAAAAATATGTTTCTGAACTACAAGATAGAAAAAATAAACAGGAACATTATATATTTGTTATCCTATAACCTAAAAAAAAGTAATAATTTATAAAGTTATTTTAAAAGTTGTCTCCTCCAACTAAATTAAAACAAATTCTAAAATAATCCAGGTATTCCAAATAGAACCATCTCTATCTATACAACACTGACTATTTAAACTAAACACCGGTAGATCTGGATGCCAGATAACCTGGGCTCTTAGTGTGCAAAGGAAGCACTTCCGTGTTTAAACTATTGACATCCATGTGCATATGTACCACAGATTCCACCCTGAATTTATGAAATACCTCCAGGGCAAGCTCTCTTATACATTGTATTTTGTAACAAAAATTCTCAACTGCGTTACACAAAGTACTGACAGCAGGTTGAGGGAGGTGATCCTTGCCCTCTACGCAGCATTGGTGAGGCCATACTTGGAGTGCTGTGTCCAGTTCTGGGCTCCTGTATTAGGTTTACATGGCAAGGTTTTGGGAAGGGTGGGGGGGGGGCGCTACAAGACTGGTTTCTGTAAGAAGATGCCAGAAGCTGTAGAAGCTGCCATGTCAGAGACAGCCATTTCCAGCAGCTCCAAGACAGACCCACTGCTGGCCAAAGCTGAGCTAATCGGCAAGTGTCAGCACCTCTGTGAAAACATATTCAAGAAAGGGTAAAAAAAGGTATGCAACAGCAGCTGAGAGAGAGTAAGAAAATATGAGAGAAACAACTATGCAGACACCAAGGTCAGTGAAGAAGGAGGAGGAAGAGATGCTGCAGGTGCTGCAGAAGAGATTCCCCTGCAGCTTGTGGTGGAAGACCACGGTGATGCAGGTTGTCCCCCTGCAGCCCACAGAGGTCCACAGTGGAGCACGTACCCATTCTACAGCCTGTGACTAAAATACAAGAGGTTCTCACTGAACATCAGGAAACACTTTCTTACTGTGAGGGTGAAAAAGCACTGGCAGAGCTTGTGGCACCTCCATCCTTAGAGATTGTCAAAAGCCATCTGGGCATTGACTTGGGCAACTGACTCTAGGTAGCCCTGTTTGAGCAGGGGAGTTGGAAGAGATGTCCTCCAGAGGTCACCTTCCACCTCTGGCAATTTCCCACCACAGGCAAGGGGCAAGTCCATCTCTCTGACAGCTCTTGGAGAAGCCAAGTCAGGGTGCTCCACTGGCACCAAGGAGTTCACCAGAGTTCCCCACCTGCACTACTGTCCTGAGCATTGCTAGGCCCTTGCGCTCAGGGGCACCAGACTCTTAACTCAGGATCTGACAAACCTGAGGTTAACACCCGCTGAAAAGGGCACCAAAACATGTCCAATACGAAGCAGGGGCTTTCCCCCTTTGGAGTGTCTGCCTTCCTTGCTGGACGAAGGTTAGGGTGCACAACACCAGAGACTCCCGTGATGTCACCAAGGGGCATTTGTGATGGCCCCAACCTCACTGCCCTTCCGTAGCTGCAGGCGCTGTCCTGGTGCATTTGGTCCAGATCTCCTGCCAGTGCACACACACAGTGTGCAACCTCCAGCAGGACCGTGGACCTCCGCTTGGAGAGCTGCCTTTGTGCAGGCTGTCCCAGGGCTGCGCACTTGAGAAGGACGCGGGGGCCTCTGAAGGCTCCCAAACAGTTCCTTCGCCTCCCCTGAACACCTCCTGCAGGTACCCTGTGCTAGCTCGGCTCACACTGGCTGTCCATGGGGCAGGGCAGGGGGTGGGGGGTTCTTGCAATGGAGGGTGAACATGCTTGGGGGGAGTCAAAGGGGCCGGCACATGGGGAGGGCAGCCTGTGGGGCTGGCTGGCCACTTTCCAGCCTGCAAGGAGACGCTCTCACCTCCCCTCTCTTACCACTTTCTAGGGCTTTTGTTGCTGTTTCGCTCCTGCCACCAGAAGAACGCAGGTGCTTTGCACATCTCTTGGCAGGACATGGCGTCGGGCACCAAGGGGGCTCTGCAGGGCAGTGGCTCTGCCGCGACGGCCAGCACGAGCCAGCTGCAGCGGGCAGGGCGGCAGGAGGCAGCGGCGGACGGATGGTGCTCCATCTGCCTGGACATCGTGCACCACGCGGCCTACATTGACACCTGCCTCCACACCTTCTGCCTCACCTGCATCCAGCAGTGGGCTGCCTCGAGAGCGGTGTGCCCACTCTGCAGGCAACCTTTCAGCCGCGTCCTGCACACAGTGAGGGTGGACGACGACTACCAGGAATACGTGGTCGGCTCGTCCGCCCGCCGGCAGAGGACGGCGGCCAGGCAGAGGGTGCGCAGCAGGTCCCCACAGCGGCGCTACAACCTGCGCCCAAGGCCCAACAACGAGCCCAACGCTGGGAGAAGGGGGCCTGCGGGGAGGCACCGAGCGGCTCCAAGGACCTCCAACGCCTCCACCCAGCAGGCAGCAGGGGAGCGCCCGGCCAGCCCTGCGGATGGACCCGTCCTCCACTCCAACATACTGGCGCTGAGAGCACGGCTGATGGCGTTCATGGACCTTGCATAGAGATTCAGAGATTTTCAGAGCACGTATCTTTCAAAATCAAAGCACAAACCACAGCAGGCCATGCTTTCTAGTAGGGTCTCAACAGTGTAAGAAAGCAAAAGGGGCAAACACCTTGGAGTATGCCGTGAACTTCTTTAATGTACGTGCTGCAACAGAGCCCCTTTCACTTACAGTCTCCCAGCATCCCCCTTCCGAACACTGGAGCCAGGCTGTCTCCAAGCCCCTTGTCCATCAGCCAGTCTGCCCGTCCTGAAGCAAAGCCAGGTGCCATGGACAGACGCCATGCTGACAGCCCTTTCCCTGCTGCTGCCTCCTGCTGCTGCCTCCATACCCAAAAGGCTCCTGTCATCCTCCAGTCACAGCCCTCCGAGCCTTTTTCCCACACTTCCCTACAACTGCAGCCTGACTCCTCCACCCCAAACCCCATGGCCACGGCTGGGAGGCAGGACAGGTTTGCTCTTCTCTTCTGGGGACAAGCTGCCTGTTTCACAAAAGCCATTGCAGAGGAATGAGAACCATCTGTTGATCTGCATGCCTTGGCTTGGTCTCTGTCAGGACAGTAAAACTCCAAACCTCAAATCACCATGGAGCTACTGGATAGTCATGCCTGCACCTTGCAACACAGAGCAAAGCCTCAAACCTGTCCCAGTAATTAACAGTGCATGGACATCCTGGCAGTCAGTCTGGCGCCAGATGTGAGGCTCCAGGACTGGGTTCCTCTTCGCACATTGCAAGGGATGCGTGGGGCCCCTTGGTGGGCCATCTCTGAGGACAGGCCGGTAGCCCCTGGGCATGTTCCCACTTGATCATGCCCCTCTCCCCACCCTGCCCTCCTATCACAGAATGGTAGGGGATGGAAGGGACCTTCGGAGATCATCTAGTCCAACCCCCCTGCCAAAGCAGGTTCACCTAGGGCAGGTTGGCCAGGAACGCGTCCAGGTGGGTTTTGACTATCTCCAGAGAAGGAGACTCCACAACCCCTCCGGTCAGTCTGTTCCAGTGCTGTCACCCTTAAAGTAAAGGTGTTTTTCTTCATGTTGAGATGGAATTTCCGCTCCTCGTCTTTTTGTACCTCCCTCCACCCCAAACACATCAAGATTTGTTCACTGGACTTGTGAAGTGGGGGGCCCCAACCTACTTTATGCTGGTATTGAATAACTTTCCATTCACTTTTAAACTTTAATTCATTCATTTCATTAGCTCTAACAAATATTTTTACACATTTTATGCATACACTGTTATATAGAGATATATATTTAATTTACATACCTTTACACTGTATAAAGTATATATACACCTATATTGCATATAATACTTCTATAAGACTATATATAAGGTACTTCAAAGTAAGATACGTATTTTTTCATCTTTGTAAAATATTTCATATCCCAATTTACTGTGAATCTATAATACATATAAATGGATATATATTTATATCTGGGATCTCTCTGGCCCAAAGGAAATAAGCAGCCAACCAGAGAGGATGCAGAGGTCACACGCCTTTGATGCTGTCAGCACTGGCAGCCCGCTGCAGGGCAATACGTAAGCATGTGGGTTACCAGGTGGCCAGACATGATGGCTTCCTGCCATGAGATGATGGCTGAAGCAAAGTGGTGGCCCTCACCCTGTATCGGGAGGGAACCTCCAGTTCCACTCTGCTTTGGGGGCAGCTGCTCCAGCTGGTCCCAGGGCACTCTCTGTAATGTGTGGGGAGACAGCGAGGACAAAATGGTGGCTCCAAGGGGCAACAAGGAGGGGTGGGGTAAAATAGTATGGTAATTTTTAGCAGGCATATTAATCTTTGATAAGAATTTCAGTCTGTCTTTCTGTCTGAAAAGAACCTCCTATGGACTCCAGATACTGAAACAAATAGCACTTAAATGACAAATTTAATTCTTTAAAAAAAAAAAATTCCTTGCTTTCTGTTAGATCACTGTATGTAGATAAATTGCACAGTTTAAAAAGCAGTTAGACAAATTTTGTTGTTTTCTATTTTAGCAAGTTTCCAACAAACGCTAACAAGTTTCTAGGTATATCTAAGCATGGAGAAAAAAAAAAAAAGAGAGATAAATCGTGAGGAAGTGAGTGATTTTAACAGGAAGTACACAAGTAGTATACAAAATACAAAAGTAGAATCTAACTTCAAGCAAATAGGTGTATACTTCCTTTAGTAAGCTATCATAAATTATATAGTTACTGTTATTGTACTCTGCAATAAATGTCAGATAAGAATACATTCAGGAGTTAAAATATTACACCAAAGTCACAATATGTTAACATTTTATCATTTCAATATTTGAGAGTTATTGTCTAACTTTTGTATGAAAATCAATGTATCTTTATGATTATCAAATGATTAAAAACTTCTGTTGCATATTAGTTTATGATAAGTACATTATTTGAAGCATTTCTGTATTAGAGCCAGAAAGCAGACTGAGAGAATGGAAGAAGATGGTAAATAACTGACAACAAACACAGACTCTGAAGCTGTCAAGGAGCAACTGTACCCTCTGCAGTGTATCTCATGTACTAGAGAACACGAACTGAATTTTACTCAGATTCTTCCAGCTTGTAGAGGAAGAACAAAAGCACAATAAAATATAATAGCCTAAGAGCTGATTCTACCATTCAAGTTTCTAGTATGTTCAGTCACTACCAGCACTTCATTGAGACTGGGCTCTTCTCAAAGCTTAGATCCCATCTGAATTTGTGATTCACTCCAACATGATGTAGCGAAAGCTTCAAAATAAGAAATAAAAAAGGAAAGTTGAGAAAGATTTATGTAATTCCACTCATGATTTTTAAGTAAATGAGAAAATTAGCTAATAAATTAATAAAACAATAAAAAGCAAAGGGAAAAAAACCCTACTACTGATGAGAGTACAAGCAAGGAAAGTGACTTAATGAAAGGATTGCATCTAATCCGATTAGGAAATGGATTTGGATAATTACTGTCTGTTGTGTCAAATAAAGATTTAGGACCCTCCCCTCCTTTCCTGCCCAAAACCAAAACAGAGTTACTTTGGTGAAACACCTGAAACTTGGTACCACTGTCATCAGAAACACAGTAGCACAGCCATCATTATGGGAAAAGAAAAAAGTGTTAAAATATGAGATTGGCGAAAAGAGAGCAATGAAGATTATAAAGCTGTTTCAACAATTGTGTTGCATAGATCAAAGAAAATTTGTTTGGATCAAAAGCATGACAGGTTCAGAATTGGTATGAATAAACAAATCTGTGGCATTTAAGAGATTTTATGATAAGATGAGACTAATTTTTGAGTTGTAGCTCAGAAACTTTTGTTACAATTTACAAGTAAGTTTCAGATATTCATCATATCATAACTGCCATGTTTCTTTACTAAGTAGTCCTAAATCTGCTTGAAGCCCCTCATGCTACAGTCCCTAATGGTTCTGCAGAATACTGTTTTATGCCACTGGAAGCTAAAAGGATTTTGTTAGCATAATCAGCCTAACGCACGTTGTATGAATTTGACAGAGATGCCTGTCATGCGATCCTTTTGAACCAGTCGCGGAACCAGGGTATACACACCATCAAGTATCTCCTGTGAGTGACAGGTATTTTGTATAAGCATACAGGTGCAACAGTAAGGCCCGTGAGAGAATCCTGCACCGCTAATGACCTCTTACAACTACAAAGTGTGCGTCTTCAAGTCTGCAACGTTCTGAAAGACATATTAGGTGGTACACATATCTTGAAAGAAGAGCTCTGAATGGATTTTAACAAGAAGGGAGGGTTGTCATCAGTGGCACAAAGTCCAGCTGGGGTACCCACGAAGATTGACACTGGGTAATGACCTTGATGGCGGAACAGAGCACACCTCAGCCAGCTTGCAGGTGATACAAAACTGCAAGGACTGGTTTATAAATAGTGGCTGAGAATGACTAAAAGCCAAGATACAATCAATCTGCTTTTGAATGAGTTTTAAAATTTATGTTCTAACATTGACAAACAATGATAAGGATCAATCTTTGTGAAATAAACAGGTAAGATTAAAAAAAACACTGATACTCAAGTTCCAAAAAAATTCTGGAGACTGATATATGCTAAACAATTTTAGCCCTCAACTGAGTCTCATTTCTTCTTTGTTGATTAGGATACTGTCAATTTTGTACCAATATATTATTTTCCTCAAATGTAAGCTCTTCAATCTGATTGGAAAAACACCCCATGGAATAAGTACTGAAGAAAGAAAAAATGCTGAGCCAAGACTCGTATCTCTTAAATCCTAGCCATTTCCTTCTAAATTAAGCAACAGATGTGAGATACTAAATCACAATACAAAATTACATCAAGTGTATTGACAAACTTAAAAACACTTCAACACTTTTAAAGAAAAAAAAGAACAAAACCAAACAATTAAACTAATACTTAAAAATTCCAACTAAGGATTAGCTAAGAGGAATTAAGACTCCTAAATACCTTTGGGTACGTAGGCCTAAACAATTTGTTCTGGACAACACACAGAAAACCAGCAACACAGAGAACAGACTGCAGCTTTCTACATTAACACCCTTATTTCTGGATCTTCTTTCATCATCAACTAGACCTGACACATACTAGAGCTAAACTTACAATTTACAAAAATACATTCACGTAAATCCTAACCATCTCTCACAAAATAAAACCACAAGTCCTACATCATTTCATATCAAAACGGTATCGGTTTATGTCCCTATGCCTTCCAGAGTACATATTTAAACTAGTTTTGACATTATTATTTGGTTTCTTTCAAATGGGGTAAAATGTTATTCCAGAGTATAAAATACACATTATTTTCTCTGTAATTTCCATTACTGATAGTTCTGACAAATTTCTAAAAAGAACTCATTTTCAAAGTAATATTTTAACCATTGTTTTTTCCGTACTAAAAGCAACCAAAGTGGTAATCACTTTTCGAAATTAACTTCTGAAGTCTGATGTGTTAAGGATTATACATTTAGGACATTTTTTAGGCTCTGCAACACAAGCTTTTTCTTGTAGACAGGAATGTAGCTGTCAATCATTTCTTCCACTGCAACACAAATATGCTTTGCGGCTTTTACTTCTCACTCCCATCGCATGTAATGTAGTCAGCTTAGCAGTAAAACAATTTAAGAAACTGCAGAAGTCAAATACATAAATTATTATGATGATGACAAAGAAGACAATGAATGTCTTGCAGCTCCATTTGCTTTCTTTGTTAAGGAAGAAAAAGGTTATTATCTGCAGCTGTCAACCATGAAGACCTAGACCTATTTAAGTCAACGTAAGCCTTGGACAAGCTATAATATTTTTCACATTTAAACTCCATTTCCACCCCCCCTTTCTGGAAAGTAGGATTTTATTATAACATAAGTACTAGCTACACAAGACTGAACAAAGACATATCAGACATAAGTTCTATAAGGATTTCATTTTTCATAAACAATTCCCTATATTATTTTGAAGATGCATGTCATATAGAAAGAGAATATTCATTTTTTCATTATCACATCTAGAATTTTGACAGTTGTAAAGAACCTCTATGTATCACAGAAAGAGTCACGGTTGCAAATTTAAACTTTATGTCGCAGTGTTCAATTTTTAGACTAGAAAGGTTGGGTATCTCATAAAAATAGATAATGCTACAATTTGTATTTCAATTCAAACTTCAAAGTGAAACGTAACGTCTTGTTTAACTATGAAATGAACGTCTTGTTATACTATGAAATAAACTGTGAACATAGTTTAAGGCATGAACTTTCAAAACTCTCTTCTTTTTCTGCCTTCTACCACAATTTCCCATCTAGTGAAGTATAAGAAAGCAAAAAAAGCAGGAAAGAGGAGAAAGGAAAGGGTGGAAGAAAGAAGGACAAGAAGTATACTCTCTGTCCTCACTTTTCTAACTGGTCAAACTACGGAAGTCTGCATCTAGAGCTTTCAGGTAATCTTATTTTTTTTTCCCCTATATATTTGTCAAAAAAATAAAATTACTATACTTTGTAAGAGCACATCCATTCCTCAACAGCTCTCAAACTTTTCTTTCCCTACTTTTACACTGAATGTCTTGATTGTTTTGCACTTTGATCTATAGCATGTACTTATCAAAACATGCTTTCTCAAATCTCCATGCTGTACTCAAAGTCTGACCAACTGGCCTCACCTTCCCATGTTTCTGCTTCCACAAACTCATTGATTCTCTTGTACAAAACCTGGATTTTCCAATGAGATCTTCCCTTTACAAACCACTGTTACAGTCAGTCAACTATCCATAGAGAAAGTTGTCCAAGGACTGCAAAACAAATGAACATACCACTTTGTCAGATAATCTTCTGAAAATCTGAACACTTGGCCACTTTTAAACCTTCATTCTTAAATTGACACCATTTGCTACTAAGTTAGCTGAAGAACAAAAAACACTTAGAAAGTTTAGAATTCAGCCCTCTAATGGCTGATACAAAAGAGATTATATTCATCTTATTAGACAGCGGAATTCTGAACTAACAGCAGAAGTGAGTCCCTTCAGCTATAGACTCTAATAATATAAACAACAATGACCACCTACTCCATAAATCTTTTATTGATTTACATAATGTTATATATTTCATGGACTTAAGGGTAGACAGGAAATTCTAAGTATATCCAGTAGACAACACATTTCATCCTCCATGCAGCCAGAATCCTTCAAAATTCCAGCCACTGATACTGTCCTATTATCTCAGATGCAAACATGGCACGAATGAGAAATACAGCAGACTTCCTCAGTTCTAGCTTTAAAATGACCCCTTCTGGCAATCAGGTGTCTTACCACAGCCAAGAAATGTTGACTAAAGGTCTTTTGCTTGACACCGTTGTGCTAAAATATTCATGATACATTTTTTTAGCCAGCTCATCAGTAACACTCTCCAGAAACCTCACAGTTGGATTACCGTGAACTGTCCTTCCAATGGCATATACAGACATCAAATTCAAAGATATTTTAAACACCCAAGTATGTGAGGAATTCTTAAAACTTCTGACTTGCATAAATGGGGAAAGTTAATTAAAATCTTGATTATCAGGGGGAATCTAAAATTAATAACTAGGTGATTATTAGATATATTGTAGGCTAATATATTGTAGATTAGTTTACATCAGTAGATAGAAAGCAGGTTAAGTTGCATCAAACGCAAATGTAATAGAGTGAGGAGTCCCACTTGAACAGATACTGAAAAAAAAGGTCAGTGCTTCTGCAGGACGATAACTTGATTCCAGAATAGATAGCTGAAAATAAACACCCATGCATTTTTACCTTCTAAAATTACATACATTCTTTAAATTGACTGGATTAATTCCTGCTGAAACACTCAGTCTTCATGAGAATCAAGAGGAACACATACTAAAATGTTTAATTCTACACAGGATGAAAGGGAGGCAAATGCTAAAAGCGCTCTAAAATTTTTTTTCGTATCTAAGAATTTTATGACTACAGAATATTCCCAGTAGGAAGTCAAAATTCATTCCTGTATTAAGTCTACATATTCTTCTGGTAAAACTTGTATACCTTATCCAAAGACTTCTGCTTGGCTTGCTTTATGGGAAGAAGTTAAAAGTAACATTATTATTATAAATAAATTGTACTGCTATCTTGTACTGCCGTATTGTACTCTATAAATGAACTGTTCTGCTATCTTGAAGTGTGTATTGTAAGAACAATAATTAGAAATCATATCTTTTATTCTTGTTGATCTGCTTATAAAAATTCAGGAAAAAAAAAAGGACAGAGATGAGGCAATTAAAAGAAATTGAACTGATCAGCTCCCCAAGACAATTAGTGCAAGATTTAAAATACTAGGAGGAGTTTTGTTAAATTTCATCTCTGAAAACTGCAGTATCCACGTAAGAAAAAACAGAACTATTCTTTTCCAGGACACAGAGGAATAATCCATTCTAGAAATAAAATAAATTGGCCCACAGGGTGGCAGAAGAGAGAGAGAGAGCGAGAGCGCTGCACATGCACACACGCACGAGCACCACCCACCCCCCCCACCCCCCCAAAAAAACCACACACAAACCCCACAAGAACAATTCCTGAATCACATTGGAAGAAAAATACCTAGTCTTAGTAGAACTTCATCTAGTAGACAGACAAAAAAAGATGGTTAGGGATAAAAATGAGGTAAGGTATCAATTTATTCATATGGCTTACTTACACATTCATTATAGTGTGGAAAACTAGGTCAGTAGTATATTATAACATAGTAACCACACAATTTAAGAATACTTCTTGTGCAGTTTCTACATAGAGTAGTATCTCTACATGCAGTCTAGTAAGCACAGCTGTTCCCAGAAGTGTGTTCTGTCTTACCCTTAAAATAAAAACATTGGTTGCTAAACTCTAGGGTTTCTAATAAATCTTGATTACAGTGAGCACTGTATAGTTTTAGTTTCGCATTGGTATAATGGTATTCCAGTTCAGCCTAAAAAAAATAATCAGGACTGGGGTCTAGACATTCTCAAGCAAAGTCAAAAACCACCCCAAAATAACATAGAACTTAACATTTCCTAATTAAAATGCCCATCACCACTATCCTCATAGTATCTAGATGATATAACTACAGAAGCAGCACAAAGAAAGCAAAACAGTTATTGAGGCAAGCATCCCTAAACAGTTTATGGCAAAAAAGCTCAACAGCAGTCTTTAAACTCCCTGAAACCTTAAACACCAAGTGCACAAAAATATAATAGGCTAGTGGAGAGATAGTAGGCTGGTACACCAATTCTTATTTTTAAGTCTAGAACTTGTTAGAAATACTACACACACCTAGTGGTTTTTAATTCCACATGCATGCCTGTATGAAATCTAGCAAACACCTCTTTTCTTTCCCAGCTTCTCACAATTACTGGTAGAGACAGACTGATACCCATACAGAATTTGAAGCCAAATGACAAATATTTAACTTGGATTGTCCCTTGGAGCAGTATGCAGAAATTTCTTTAAAGTATGAAAGATTTGCTATGAATGAAATATGATGGGAAATTAATTTAAAAAAACCCCAATACTCACTGTCCTTTTTCTTATCTGAATATCATTATAAATGCTTTGGAGTAGGTATCTCTCTCACACTAGATCACACTGGTAACTCAGTTATCTGGACATAAAGAAAAACTACTACATTAAATGTTAGCCTAAAGTGGCTAAACACGTGAAACTCATTTCTTAAATTCAGTTACTGAAGATAGTAATAGGTCAACTCCAGTAGTATCACTGAAGACAAGCTGATAAACCAATGCAGTTCTTCCCATATTATGTTACCATCACGCACAAAGGTAAATTTAGAAATTGTATTAATAATGTTAGCTTCTGAAATTTAATTATGAACATGTAAATTACACAGACCTAAATACACTAACAATGTAGCTAAGCTGCAGTTAATCCTGGAAGTTGTAGTCCATGGAAACTATTTTGGCTGCTTACTGACTCCATTTTAGGACAAGCTGTGGTGGCTTCTTATGCTGTTTCAGTAGATTTGCCGATTTAGACAACTGCAAGGTCATTACAGAAGGGGTACACTGGGCAATATGATAAAAATAAATACCTAAATCATTAATAAAGATTTAGATTATTTTAACCCATTTATTTAGACTCTAATAATATACACAACAATGACCACCTTTCTCCATAAACCATTTATTGGTTTATATAACGCTATATAGGGTAGACAAGGAATTCTAAATATATCCAGGAGACAGCACGTTTCATTCTTTATGTAGCCTTTAAACTAGAAAGGCCAAAATAACTCTCCCGAGACTCCTGATCCACGCAGTGAAGATCCTTGCCTAAGAGCTGGGATCTTTAAATTCAGTACCCTGCTTTCCCACATTCCTTTTCACAGTCTTCGGCATGTTACTTTGCCTGCCTGAGTCTAAACCTTCCCATATATGAAATGGAGAGAGCTGTATTTCTCTGTCTCACAGACAAGTCAGAAGAGGACATACACTGACATCTCTGATCCACTGAGGTCCAGTAGTAAAGAAATGGCAGTATACAGCTCAAAATAAATTATTCTCAGATTTCTAGGACTGAAACTGTTGACTGGAAAAATTGAGTCCTGACAGATATTTCCTATTTAAATAGGTTCTGGTTAATGCTCATGACCAATAAATCAATTCCTTGTCACTTAAATTCAAATAGCCCCAGATGGATACAAGACACTGACAGAATTATATAATCTGTAGAACTTATATTTCCAATTTAAAAGCAAGAAGAATAAACTAATTGCTGAACAGTAGATCATGTTGTAAGATATGCAGTGACAATGCCTCAAGTATGTTTACAAGTTCAGTGATCTTTTTCATCAAAACAGCACAAATGAAAACCAAGGACTAGTTCTACACAACTTACTTTTATCTAGACTATCACTGTGCTCTGCTTTGACTCTGGCATTTAACCAGATTTAGCCCAATAGGTTTTAAAATTGGTTATTTAACTGACTATATTCATGAAATCCAACCCACTGTGGACAATTCTATTGCTTTGTTTACTTCCTTATATTAGTCTTTTACTAGCAGAGACTAAACTATCATAAAGCAGCTTTAATAAATCAGAACCAAATAGCAAAACAGCTTTGAAAGCACTTTGACTAAATCATACCATGCTGCATTCAGAATGAACCTCAATTTTCTGAAACTCTGAATAGCTCAATTATCCAATGCTAGAATAGCATGGAGTAAAATGAAACAGAGAAACAGTGAAGAATACCAGTACCTCTCTGTAGTAAGTATGGTACCAGAAAAGTAAACATGGTCCTAAGCAAAAGTGAACACTAGATAGATATCTCTTAATCGGGAAAAAAAAAAAGTTTAATACAATGGAATAAGATATGCGGAAGAAGGTGTAGTTACTTTTAATGAGAACATACACAAAACAATTACGCCTCTGTGATAAATGAACATGAACAGCAGCGTGGATCAAAAATGCAGCGAAAACACATACTCACATCCTTACACTGCATGTTTTGTGAACTGACCAACCTGAAGATGCAAACAAAATGTTATTATTTCATACCAACTGCAGCTGTTTCACATTATATACCTAAATGAGTCACTTAGGCAGGAGTCTTACATTCACTAGAGAGTATGCTCCAAAACAATAGTTTTCATTTATAAAAAAATTTCCTAGTTTTCAACATTATAAAGGTAATTTTGCAGCCATAGCATCATAGAATTGTCTAGGCTGGAAAGGATCTTTAAGATCATTGAGTCCAACCATTAACCTAATACTGACAAAACCACCACTAAACCATGTCCCTCAGCAAATTAATCAAAGAGATGACATTCAGAATTTGACACAGATTTGAAACGTTAGCACCCAGCTCAGCAGTTTCCCAGGTACACTCAACATTTTTACGCAATTGCATGTTTGTCTTCACCCCCCACCCCACTCTCTAGTTTTCAGGCTATACCAAGATTTCTTCCAAATGCCTCATGCTTTCCCACAGGATGGTAATGGGGTGCGCTGTGCTGTTCAACCGTCCAGACATCAGGGAAGTCTGGACTGCAACAAACCTAGCATATTCAAACTTACTGTCAGGAAGCAGGTGAACAAAAAGCACAGAATTCTGTTGACCCTGAATCATTCAAGAATCAGTCATAACAAGCAATGAAATTGACTAGAAATTCTCTTTTTCCCTTGTACACAAAAGGAAGAATATATTAAGCTAGCTGCTAGCTGCAACACCACACCCAATGTGGAAGCCATCAGGAGAACACCTAAAGGGGAAATAGTATCCAAAAAAGACTACTAAAAATAACCAAAGATTAATACTTTGTTACTAAATATTTTCACCAATGAAAGGAGATCTGTCTCTGTCAGGAGATCTGTAGAAGTGGTAGAAATGGAAGAATTACATTACACCCACACTTCAAAAAGCCAAACTCCAAAATATAGCATTGACTTACGTACAACTGATGAGTAAATTATGCCTTTTGATTGCAGGAAATGCCCTTATGCATTTCACATAATGAACTAACTGCCCCCTCAGTCCTTTTGCCAACTGAAATGAAAATACTTCAAGACTGTACTGGAGACTGGTAAGACTATGGAATGATATAAACAACATATCCTCAAGGAGAAACTGCTGTAAAATAAGCAATTTTTTTCTTCAGATCACTGTATGTGTTTTATTCATTCAGAAGCCTCAAAAGTGCTCCTACTGAGAGGGATCAATATGAAGCCTCAAATCACTGGGAAACTCAAGGACAGCATCTGTTCCAGAATTTTATCTACCAAGCAGTGCTTATGGACAAAAGCCTGAAAGGCAAGATGCATATCTACACATCTCCCAGACTATTATATTTCTAAGAGGCCTCCAAGGCTTCCAGAACCACAGCTTGACAAGATTCAACCAAGTCTAAAACATGCAGAAAGCCCTACCGACAACATTTGAAGGGGGAATGTTTTCCTCTTAACTCTTTCCTTACACAAAGTGTGTATCTTCAAAACTGTCTGAAAGATACTTACCTCTCAAAAAAATACAATATTATCCTCACATTAGAACACCAGATCATCTCCAATGAAATAGTTACATCTATAAACACGAAACTATTGGCAGTAAAATACTACATAGACCACAAGAAACTAATACAAGAGTTTCTGTCTCACCAGGCGAAACGCACTAAAAAAAATTAGTAAAAACATTACAGATTACCACATTGCTAAAAGATCTGAACAAGTATGAAAATGCTAAAAAACTGATGTGAGATTCCATCCCTGAAGAACATACTGGTTTGGAATTAATTTGAGACACGAAGTCTCTCTGGGATGAGTAATTCAACACTGACTTCACTGGTAATGACCGGCGCTGTACTGATGAAGACAACAAATACAAATTTTGCAGAGCATATCACAGTCTTATTACTACACAGTGATAATTCATGAAAATATCAATATGTGTATTATCTTCAAGGAACTTTATTGCAAAACTCAGGATGGTTGTAAGAAAAATTATTTAGTCCCCAGTACATCCTGCTGCACAGGTTTATTCCTTCCTAGGTGCTGGACTTGGCATTTGTTGAACTTCACGCCGTTCCTGTCCGACCATTTCTCCAGTCTGACAAGGTCCCTGTTAATAGCAATGTACCCATCTCATCTATCAACCATTTCTGTATTGCCCAAAATCTTGCTGAGCGTATGCTCTGCCCCACCCTCTCTAGGATGTTAATGAAGATATGTAAGAGTATTGGACCCATTGCTGATGACTGGCTTTAAAGTTGGCCTTTGTGTCACTCATCACAACCCTGTCAGCCTGGCAGTTCAGCCAGTTTCCAATTCTCCTCTGTGTCCACTCATCCAACCCATACCCCACCAGCTTTACCTATGAGAATGTTATGGGACAGTGTCAAAAGCCTTGCTGAAGTCAGAACAAACAATATCCTCTGCTCTCCCCTAACCCATCAAGTCAGCAATCCCCTTGTAGAATGCTATTTGTTGGTCAGATATGATTACATCCCAGTGACCTTCTTTTCCTTTTTACAGTTTTGAAATTGTTTCCAGGATTATTTACTCTATCACCTTCACTGTGATTAAGGTGAGGATGCTCGTCTGTAGTTCCCTGGATATTCCTCTTGAAGACGGGAGACTTTTGCTTTCATCCAGTCCTCATGAACCTCCCCTGATCACCATGACCTTTCAAACATAATCAAGAGTGACCTCCCAATGACACTGGCCAGCTCCCTCAGAGTTCCTGTGTGCATTGTACCAGGTCCAATGGACTAGTGTATGTCCTACTTGTTTAAACGGTCATAACCTGATCCTCCTCCACAGAGAAGAAGCTTTCCCTGACCCAGGCTTTCCCACTGGTCTCACATATCTGTACCTCCTGAAGGCAGGTCTTACCAATGAAGATTAGGTGAAGAATGCATTGGGTAACTTGGCCTTTTCCACCAAATCTGCCCAAAACTTATCTTCAATTACTCTCTGGGCATTTCATCCCCTTTCTCTCTTCCACACATTTCGATATTTAAGTAGTCCCTAGAGACATTGTTTAAAGCAACTTCTTATATGATATGCAGTTTCTTTGTGATCAAATTCATTGTAGGGTGTGTAGGATTGTGACATAACAATTGCTTTAGTTATACAGCTACTGTTTAGATGATATTTTGCTTATTCAACTCAAAACTAAATAACTCACTTTACCTATTACACATTTGTCTCTCATACCGATGAAGAAATACAAAATGAAAGCAACAAGTGCAGGAAAGAACTGCAGTATGCAGCCAGAAGTGACTAACAGCAAAATTTGGGAACCAAACACTAAAGATTCAGGGCATCATTACCTGGTAAAAGATATTTTTTCAACACTATAATGGTTTCATTTCAGATACTAGAAACAGCAATAACAAAGAGAGCTGAAATAGCATTGTAACTTATTTGGAAAAAAAACCCAAACTCAAACACATGGCACAATTGTCATGTTAATATTTCGATACAATAGCTTAGCCAAACAATTTAAGGAAGCAGAAGTTGTTTAAAAGTTATATGTCTGAAACTACAGCACTATTTTTTTTACTGAGCATTACTGCAGTTATAAAATAACATTATTTTGAAATAATAGCAGCTGATGCTTCGTATGTTCATAACTTTTTATAAGAGCACTGGCACGCCAACTTATTATTCAAAGGAACTACACTGATTTTAATGTCACATTTGTCATGTCAATGCAAACTTCAAGCGCAAAAGAAATTGTGTCTTCTATAGAGAAGGAAAAAAACAGCCCTAGCTACTGACATTTTGATTAATTACAGTATTATTTATCTAATGATTGCAGGTTTAATTTTTTTTTTAACCATGTAAATGACTGTAAGGTGGTATTGCTGCTATTCTGATACACATAGAATAATTGAATGGCATATTTTCTCAAGGCATGAATAACCTTGTCTTACTGACTGCGGCTTTGGCTTGGTAGTTACATCCCATCATTAACTAAAAGAAAATTAAAATAAAGTTTGCCTTATAGGTCAGCACCTTCAAACACTGTAACAGGAAATTTCTGGGCTTCTAAAAAGATCTACAAATTACCCAAGTTACAAACACAGGACTTTTTGTTCCAGTACGCTACAAAAATCAAATTCTGAGAGACAGAAATTCACATCCTATATCTGGAAAATTCCTGAAAGAGAACTCCTTAACGACAGCTTTCTCATCAATAAACTAATACAAAATAGGTAGCAACAAAAATTATATTGCCCTGAGAATTACATTTAACATTGTATAATCATGGCCAGAATTTTCAGACTTGTCAAAAAGCATCATAAAAATATCAACAAAATGAGACACAATGAATGATTTCAAGAAAGTGAAGCTATATGAAATACTTAGCTATATTACTTAGATATCCTCCTATTTGTTACAGTATTCTTTGGTATTTTGCTTCCAAATGTCTTCAATATTTTCGTTCTCTGAAGCCTGAAGAAATCTAAGAGATTCTCAATTGCCAGAAATAGAGGAAAATGCCAAAGAAAATCTGTAAAGCTTGGGCACCTCAGAATTTTCCACAGGAATTTAAGGGAAGAGAACCCAACAACAATAATTTAGTATGAGCAGTAGATCATATACTAGTTCATTAGGAAGCACTGCCGAAATGATGAGTAAGCACTGAATGATAAGTGAGCAGAGAGCAGGAAAGAACAAGCACATGCGCACATAAACACAAATATCCCTCCTCAGCACAAAAACTCAAGGAAACAATTGAATTAAGATGGCAACTACTCCTTAATTAAAGCAGTTGCTCTCGTCTACTTTAGACTTACATTGCCAAAGGCCTAAACAGGGATGATGCATCTAACAGAAGCCTGTAACTGCAACGCACACAAGGGAAGCTAGTATATCCAATCAGGCACTGCACAATGGACTGCATAATTTTTGGTTCCTAGAAGAAACTTGACCAAGAATTCAGTTCAGGTTTTGTTCGTTTCCAGTACAACATACACACCAAACACTGTTTTCAAAACGAGTTTAAATATCTGAATAAATACCATTCACAATTGAACTTCACAACACTTAAGGTGTTGTGTTATGTATGTGAGGAACATAGGTTCCTCAACGTAAAGGAAAGTCAAAAGAAAACCTCTAACTTTTGGGTACATGTTGATCTTCACTTACACCTTTGAACTCTTATCCATCTCTATTCTGATTTCTACTTGTGCACACAGTCAAATCCTTCGGAGGCCTCTCTTGCAATTACTATTTCTCTTTCAGATAATACAAGTGACATGCAAAACTGCCAGATCCTCTTCCAAGGTGAGTACTATAAACACATGATGTTAAAAATTGACCCACGTGATAGTTGAAGATTCCTTATACTTTTTTTTTTTTTTAATGAATATCATAATCCAACAGAACTTTTTGGCTTCATTAGTCTTTGAAGTATGTCGTCTAAATTCTTAGCAATTGAGAAGCTAGAAACATTGAGAAGATTGTTTTCCAGACAATTGGAAAGCAGGCACACAAACACATTTACATGTTCTTGCAATTAAATATATGTTACTTTTCTAATCAGAAAATACTGTCCTGGACTTGAACCTAACAATGACCTGGCTTCACCCATAGTACAGAAAACATAAGTGCTCACATAATGCTCACATTTCATTAAAAGACAATGGACACACATGGAATCTTCTTCCTTGAAGTTTAAAAAGCAAAACTAAAATAATTTCACAAATAATTTTTTCAATAGTTCTCTAGTTGCACAAATGTCCAGTGGAGTTCTGAAAATTCTGCATCCTTTCTGCACTTGTCCCAGATTCACAAGGGAATTAATTTTGTTTTGCCTATTTCCTGAAACATTATCTATTGTTTTTGAACTAACAGATATAAATCAACTAACTTGAAAATTCCACATACATCTTCAAAAGGTCATCAGAAAAGATTACGTTTGTACACCTTTGTCTTCTCTAGATAAAAGCAGAGCTGATTCACAAGAATACTGCACTGTAGCTTCCTACACCTACCTTTCCCATGCAAATCACTTTAAAATCTTCAAGGGCATATCAAGAAGAGAGATACTGACATACACAAATATAGCTTCAATGCACAAACAGCATTCTGTACTTATATCTGATTAAACGCTATGTTTATGGGATGTAGGCCCATTAAATTGGGTCTTAAGTATTTAATTAAGCAGAAAAACAGCTCATTTATGTTCTTCACTCTTCTTGGCAGATAATTGTGCCATAAATACAGTATATGATCCCACAGTGAATATTGTATCTTGGTAAATTCATTCAAGAAGAATATCATACATGCTCTAGTAGCATATAAATAGCAGCTGGGTCCCAGAAAATTAATTACATCTTGTAGTCATTCACACAAGTATATTTAATGCCAACATAGGTTTTTGCTTTAAAATGTTCACTACTTAAAATTTTCTTTACCCATAAAAAACCACTTGTATTATTAAACACATTGTAATTTTATACAGCATTTCACTAACACTACATAACCTAACATTATTCTTTGCATTTGTTATTTTAGTCGTGGTTAGTGTATTCTAAAAGGAAGACAGCTACAGAAGTTAAACAGAACGGAGATGAAAAGTTTGTTTCAGAATTGGTGTCTGGCAAATTATTTCAAGCTATGCTTTTCAATATACAGACATGAAATAAAAAAAGACAAATAATCATTTCAACTTCAGTACAACTGTTCTTTCACTAAATCAATATGGGAATAAAACATGTTTACATGAAATGGAAAATTCTGGAAATAAAGTTTCATATCAACAGAGGTGATTAAAAAAGAAATAAGAAGTAAGTACATAATGTAATGTCACAACACATTAAGCTGCATGGAAATTCAGTTGAAGCGACAGATGAACAGGAAAACAGACTACACAGATTTTTTTTTTGCCAAACTTCCTATTTTCTGTTGTCCTTTGAACTTCATCGGTCTATTTCCTCCCAGCCTATTTTTCTACATTTCCGAACACTTAAATTAATTTCCTAAACTTACATATTGTTAAATGTAAAAATTAATAAATAAAATCAGGAATAAGTATATTTTATTTTCTCTTTTGCTTACCTTCCTTTTTGTTCCTCAGTCCCCAAGATCTTCCATTGTTATGTCCCACAAAACCCTACACACAATTGTTTTCTGACCTCTCAGTTTTTAGTTATTGTCTTAAATACTAATATTTTTAATTTCACTTTTATAAAAATGGTAAAGTTTGAAGAAACACAAAGTATCCATTCAGTTCCAATTTTCACTTGAACTCCACTGAAAACATAGGAAGCAATGAAACACTCATTACTAACATATTTGGCACAGCACATTATCTAACCTCTGCTTTTTTATTCTGAATGGGAAGGTGGATCTTGGTTTGGTTTTGTTTGGTTGTTGGTGTTGGGTTTTTTTAATAAATTATTAAGAAAGCAGCCAAATAGGTTAGGTCTGGATGCAATGGAAGGATTAACCTACAAATGCAGTTATTCAGGTTTGTCCAATAAGAAAAATATTAGGAAGTAACGATCCTAAGCAACATCTTCTGGTCTAGAAATAAAGATAAGCACCAAAACAATAGAAATCCAGCTATTAGGGATAAGGGGCACGGAGAGTTGACAAAGATAACAACTGCAGTTCTGGAAAGTAAGTTAGATCCTTACAGAAATTCTGAAAGTAATCTACAAGATCTGGGAATATGTATTTGCCATAATAAATACTGGACACTATTTCTTATAATGTAAGGTTAAAATGATTGATGCTCCTCTGAAAGTGTCACAACTGTACTATATAAGACATCTCTTAGTAAAAACACCTTTTAAAGGGTATTATCTACAAATCTGAATACTGTAAAAGGTATTTTCTTGCTTTTTTGAATTTCTGCTTTCTATATACTAGCTCAAATTTCATTATCGGATTTTAACCTCTTTCTAAATTATAAACCTCTAGTTTTCCTAAGTCTTCAAACTCTCCTAGCTCTCCAGCTGTGGCAGAAGTAGTTACTTTGCCACATAAATAGTGCTGTAATGCACAAAATTAGTTGTGCATTACACAACTGCTGTCCAAATGCTTTTGAGCAGATATCATAGACCAGATCACATTGCTAAATCAGTTTTTTAAAATTCCAGAGATTACATGAGTTGATACTCTGAATTATGAATCATACAAATTCAGCATATTTTTCAGACTAGCACCTACCTGACATTGAAACTAACACAAGTCACATACCTGAAACTTAGCACCATATGAGCAGTTTGCCTACAGACTGCTCAGGTGAGTCAAACTACCTTTTTAAGATATTTTTCTGGATTTGGATTTATAAATGCCACATTTTAATATAATTTTTAAATACAAACATATTAAACCACCTTGTTTCACTGACTATGCCTAAAATATCTCTCTGATACCATATAACAGCTCTTTGCAGTGAGGATCCTAGTGTTAAATGATGTGAAGGAAAAACATTCTGAGATGAACAGTTAAGCTGGAGGATACTACGTACACAGACAGACCTAAGAGGTCCATGTAAAAGGAAAGCCCTTTTCAGAATTCAGTTTTTAAAATTCCTGTGATAAAAGAGAACACTATTGATCTAAATCTACTGAAACAGCAGAACCCAGTGAAGCATCCCAAGTCAAGTCTGTAACATCCAGTTGTTTACATGTTACGATTTTCTTCTTCTACACTGTGTATCCCCTAGAGTTGCCCCTTTTATTAGTACTTAAAGACATAAATTTTATACTTTTAGAATAGCTTTCACTGATTGAGAAAAAAAAATAGTGCCACCTTAATGGAACGTAACAGGTTACAATTAACTAACTTGGGCTTTCTCTTAAAGTAACTGGCCTTTACCATAGTGATACTTCAACCACCACTCCCAAAAGCAGACACGGGAACTGAAGATAGCTGTTTACCTAGTGTATATCAACATATACAACAGAGAAGTTGTGGATACCCCATCCCTAGAAGTGTTCAAGGCCAGGCTGGATGGGGCTTTGAGTAACCGGGTCTAGTGGGAGGTGTCCCTGCCCATGGCAGGGGGGTTGGAAATAGGTGATCTTTAAGGTCCCTTCCAACTCTAACCACTCTATGATTCTATGATCTTTACTCAACAACCACTGTTTCAGTTTTCAACTCAGACAGGTCAAAACATTTAAACTCAAACATAATCATTCAGAATTACATCTATTACAATTTTGTGAGACAATTTCTGTATTTCATCCCAAATCACCTGCTTGCGCATATATTTCTGCCTTTCACACATAACAGGTCTTGAAAACATGAAATACTGACAGATTGGCATGACATAAAATAAACAAACTTGTCTGGCAGTTACTCAGTTTTATTCACTATTCCTTTTCACAGTATCATCACAAGACATTTCCAAACTTTTCTAAATTACATGTTAGAATTCTAATGATTTAAAATAACCTATTTTATTGAGCGTCTTACAAAACAGGATCTTTGTATATGGATTTTTATATCAACATGGGTCTCCAAAATATGAGAACATAGTATCTGACAGCTGAATCAAGAGAAGATAACAGAGCAAATACTAACCTCAGAAAAGCCTGACTATGACTAGCAACCGCTCTCCAGCAGTAGCTGATACCACATGCTCCAAAGATAGACACTGCAAATCCAAACAGTAGGCAGTTACAGAATAACCTCCTTCGGAGAAGTCTCTTTTCAACTTCATTAATTCAAGTGTGACTGACCATATTCCTTCCGTAATATGAATCTACCTGTAGAGCTAGGAACACCTATGAAGTTCCAGTACAGATCAATTTATAAAAGAAGTAGACATTTACAAGCCATTTAAACTGTGTATTAAATACCCTCTTTCCTTGATAACTCATTCAAGTTTCCTTGTTTTTGCCTATGTCTCAAACTACTAGACTTCAAAGTTGCTCATTCTAAACAGCTTTGTAAGGGTTTCAGTACCACGACTTTTCAAGAGTACCCTAATTTTGCAAGGAGGCTCGCCACTTTCATGAACAGAATCTCGCCAAATTCAGACTGTCTTATTATGAAAAGAAAACCATGACAACAGTTTGTACTCTTGCTTTATTATTACATCCGGCCTGGTCACTATTGGAAATTCAATCTATCACCGTTGCTAGGAGCCTGTTGCTAGGCAACCTAAAAGGGTTATGCAGCGCTTTCAGGCTGAGAAGCGGTTGAAAACACCGCAGGCTTCCTCCTATGGCTCAAATCAGTTTATTTAAATAGATTAACACTTTCCTCAGTCAACCCCCAACTGCAGGCATACCCTTAAAAAAAGTTACAATGACAGACTTGAACAATGTAAACAAACAGAAAAATTACACAAAAGCCATATATCTGATCTGTACTGTGTGCTATGGCAAAGTAAAGAGCAATATTTTCTCTAATTCATTATTTAAGTTAGGAAAGTTAAAATCCGTAAACTTCAAAACCCTTTGAAGTTTAATGTTCAACAGCCAGTATAATGGAGTTGCAGAACATGCTCTGCACAGATATTTTATAGTAAACTTAGACAGAACAATACATGAAGTTTCATACTCCAGATCATAAAGCGGGGACTTAAAAAAAGCCCTAAAAATAACTTTGCAATGGCAGTACTTATGGCAGTACTTAGTACTTATTCTCTACATCAAAAGATGTCCAACAGGCCTCTAATTTGGTTCTAGGCCTCTGCAGTCAAACTGAGTTCTACCTTTGCATGGCTTTGTCACCTTTACAGACTATGCAAACCATATTAGACATCTATATACATCACTGCAGATTAATTTCCTTCCACAATACTTTTGCAAATCTGCTGGAGAATGGCTAACAAATGACATGCAGAAGAGCTGAATACTATGGCTTTTCTCCACTCTTTCTAATAATCTGAGACTGTTCCAACCTGCACCAAAGAACAAGTTGTTCTACAGCACCAGAATGAAGAAAGCCACGTTTCCTCCAGCTTGGTCTTTTAAATGGATCCATACTAGAACATGCTAGTACAGGTTGTGAGTGTTTGCTGACTGACTCAACAGGATGCTGGGAGTGTAAAATGAGTTGCAACTGCCTTTTCTTCAGTGATAGTACACATTTTTGCTTACCTTGCCTAACTAATTAATTTATTGGTATCTGTTTTTCTGATGCCTCTTTTGAAAAAGATGGATAGCCATAACAGGAAAAAAAAAAGTTTCCTTAAGAGTACAAAGCTAAGAAAGAAACACACTGTCCTAAAAGATATTGAAAATGCTAAGATTAATTGTCTATACAATAACCACAACAGCCAGTACCATAAAATGGATTCCAGATGTCAGACGAGGTAAGGTGAGCGTTTGTCCTTCCCAAAACGCTTAATACTACTCAGTGGTAGAGATTTTCTAGAGGAACCTTGAAAACAACAGCAAATATGAAGACTGTTC
This sequence comes from Larus michahellis, assembly GCF_964199755.1. NCBI lineage: Eukaryota > Metazoa > Chordata > Aves > Charadriiformes > Laridae > Larus > Larus michahellis. The sequence continues at coordinate 30,206,674 of NC_133930.1, forward strand.
TGAAGACAAAAAAAAAAAAATCTCAGAGGGCTGGAGTAAGACAGCAAACATCATCAGAATGCATTCATTAATACAAAATCTTCTAACTAGAACTTTGCTTCTCGTCCAGAATTTGTAAGCTTGCAGAATCTTTTCCTAAAGCAAAGCCAAACTTCTCATCTATGTTAGGATAAGACTCAAACCACAAAGAAGTTGCCTTATCCCTTATACCTGGGAGATTTAGCCTGTTGGCAGCCACTACTCTACTACAGTCCACATGCAAATATCAGAATCAAACACATTCCATCGATCTCTACAGCCAAAACCCTAAACCTAAAGGCTTACTGAGTATGATCACCATTGCTAATTTACTTTTTATAATTTTATAAAGAAAAGATCACTGTAATGTTAAGTTACCCTAGTGGCCATGACCTCAAAGATGACAGGCAGTTTGGAAAACATCAACAGAGGCATAGCTAGAACAATCTAAACATGTTGTGCTGTAAAACTACATACTGGTTTGCAACTAAAAACCAAGTATTTATTTTCTGAACTCGTTTTTACAGTCAACATTTTGATAGAACTTGTTAAGTGCTTCTGTGTTTTTCAAGAATTTATTAGAGACAGGAAGGACTTTGACAAAGAGAGCAGAGATCCAAAGCTATGTCCCGCTACCTTTTTTCCTTAAATGACCTTTCATAAGTATGATATTCCCTTCAATGTCACTGAAGCAAATGAAGCTTGCAGGCATCAATGTTTTGTTTACACAAAACAGAACAGGGCCTTGATTTATTAATTCTAATGAGACACACTTGTTGTCTTCATTGACAGCTCAATAAAAGAAGTTTGACCAGAACCTGGCCAAAATGAGCTTAAGGCCTAGTCTAGCATTCCTCTTATCCTTTATTGTAGAAGATATCTCAACTGCAGGACTGGCCATTTAAGGAAGCTGTGCAAGCTGTATGTTCCCTCAGTAAGTAGCAAATTAGCTCTAGGAGACAGTTACACATTACCAAGCTGATTTAGGAAGTTAATGTTGTCTCCTATAACTCTAGAACCCCTATTCTTAGGATATAATTCACTACCACCACAATTTTACCAGAGAAAATGCACACAGAACTGCTATGAAAGGTGGTTTCTGCCTTCAGGAGCAATGCATGGGGGTAAGGATCCTGCAGAAAGTCTTTTCCAGTAGCTTCTTCTAGATGTCAAATCACTTAACGTAGATGGCCTATATTTGGTTCTACATACTCTCTCTATACATAAATAAAAGATATATACACATAGACACTGTCACTCTGCATACACATAAACTGTATTTGCAAATATATAAACATACAGATATCTATACATACAGAACAGCTGCTTCATTCTTATATAATACACATATATGCCACTTAGTTTGGATGGCTGGATGTATATTGTTAGCCATTTCACATTTTTGAAGATTTTCCCATTATACTGTTTTCATTTCATTGTATCTTTAAAAAAAAAATTTAAAAATTTCATACACAGTTCCTCTCACCCATAAGCAGTTTCAGAAGATTAAAGTTCTCAGCAATGCTGAGAATAAGATACAGGGAAAAAAAGTTATTTGCCTGTATGTATTTAAATACATACATATTTTATGATACTTAAAATCCAACTACTTCAATACTAAGTTTTAGTAAATGCAGAAATTCCAATAGTAATTTAAATGTGGCATAGCCAAGAAACTTCATTACCAGAAACTGGCAATACCAGGCTTTTAGCTGTGACTCAACTAAACTGCCAAATTCCTCTGGAGATACTGTTTAACAATGCATAAATTGCTCACATAATCATCTTCCACATTCAGACTACTGACATCATACCCTCAGATCAGTAAACACACTACTAGCTGAAGCTATAATTTTCTCCCAAACTGCTTTCCTACGAATTTCTTAAGGTGTTTAGCCCTAAAGTCAATGATTGAGAAACTGTTGTTCCTGTATCCCCAACACTCCCACAGCTAATACAGAAGCAACATTAAGGAGAAGTGGAAGCCAAAGAAAAGAACAAAGGCAGGATAAGTAACTGTAAAAGGCCAAGTACCTGAGAGAGTGATCAGGAGAAGAGATGTAAAGTATATATAGAGGAACAGCCATTAGCTGAGACACAAATGAAAGCTAGTAGTGAATAGCTGGAATTAATGCATATAAATTAAGGGTTCTCAGCTTTCTGAAAATCTCACCTTTCCTGCTTTAAAGCTAAAAAGAAGCAAAAACGCTTTTAAAGACACTGTCCACATACCCTCAGAATGATTGTAAAACTGGTGCCATGTACACAAGAAAAAAGCAGACACATTCACGGCACAAGTTTGATTACCCCTAATATAGAGAAATTTCACTTAAAAATAAACAAGACTAGATACATTTCAGTAAATTGTTTATAATGCTTACTGAGACATAATACATTCTTAATATCTTAATTTATAAAAACTACATTATTTTGTTCAATCATATCATTTACCACTTGCAATAGTATTAAAATTTTCAGGACCACCAGAGCTACAAATTTCATATTCAGAAATATCAGACTTCGGAGTACATAAGACTAAGTGCTACAGGAACAGTGACCACAAAGAAATCAAAACTATGCTCTTTTTACTTTGTATATACATGGGGCTGTAAAAATAATATATTTGTATCTGTTACTAAAAACTTTGGCAAAATTTAAGTTACAACAGTTTTTCAATATTATAATAAATTATATGAAAGGAGAGAGTATTCTTTTCACATCTCCAAACATAAAAGGGTGGCCTTAAATAAGACTTGTATATTCTATAAATGATCAATAACAAAGAAAGCTAATTTTAATTTGCTATAGTTCCACTGAAAACTTGAATTTGTTATTAGTGAAAGTCATAGTCTAAGTTATCAACGTAATAATGTTATTAAAACAATATACTCTGATATGAAACAAAAATGATGACTGTAAATGATAGGAAAAAATCTTTATACCTCTGTGTATGGATAATGCACTCAAATATAAAAACATAGATTAAAATTTATCACATATAAGGGATATAAAAGATTATGAACATGTATATGACTATATGAATATAAAGGATTGGGAGAATCTAGAACTGCTCTTAAAGAAACCTGGATCTCTAAACACACATAACTTCTCATCCCATTATAGAAGAGTTCCAAACTGAAACACAACTACCCAGTTTGAACATTTCAAATCCTAAAGCTCATTTTTTCCTGAACTAAGCAAAACTGAGCTAGTACCTTAAAGCTGACCAATAAGGTTAGGCTTACTTAAATATTTGAAAACTAATGTGAATGAACTGCTCAAAATTTTGACCAAGGAACAACTATGTGTGGAAAGAAATGTAGAAAATTATGGCAGTAAACAATATAATAATCGATGATACCTTGTAATTAGTCACATGATTTTTTCAAAAGTTAGCCTCTAATTGCCTTGGAGGATTGCACATACATTTTCCAGGACAGATTCTGAAAAACCCAAGCAAGCACCAGCAGTTCCTCAGTCAGCCCTACCAGGTGTGGGAGCTTGCCTTTGTCATTTTACAAAGGTGGCAGGTATCAATAGGCTCTGCAGAAAATCTTGTCAAGGTGTCAAGTGGGCACATTTTTATAAGTTCAAAGTGATTAAAAAAACCCAACAAAACCCAAGAAAAATACCACCCACAAAAAAAAAAAAACCACCAACAACAAACCAAACCAAAACTAAAAAAACGCACCACAAAAACCCCAAATAACTCAAGATCTTACTCTAAGATATCCTCAGGGCTTCCAACTCCTCAATATGACTTTTTTTCCCACCAAAGTCTGGAGATTTACCTATTCTCAGGTTGCTAGTAAAAGAAAGATTCTGAACTTCTCACCACATGTTCTTTTCAATTACATAAAATTGGCTAGAAGAATGTTCCTCAGAATATATTTTTTAAGTGTCAATTTTGCATACGGTAACTTGAGGCAGGCTAAAGCACCCTGAGAGAAAGCTAGTGATTAGCAAATAAGAAAGCAAAGTGGCTGCTGGCAAAGAATCATGCAGTTCCTGGAAGCGGAGATCAGTACCTGTAGGCCATCCCTATAACCCAGATGGATATATATGTCAGCAATGTGTGATGCTTAGCAGCCATGTCACACCCCACTATCTCAGGTAAACTGTTAAATATTAAACCACATGCAAGCCAGGCATCCAAAAGGAACAAAAAAAAAAAACAACCCACAACCAACAGTGAATACCGAACTGCAGAGCTTAGTTACTAAAAACAATTGCCAAAAATTAGTGAAAATATAATTATAATTACAAAATATACATAAACAGGTGTCACTGCCATCAACAATAATATAAATAAGGCAGCAAAAAAAGGATCAAACCATAAACTGCAAGGGAAGAAAAAAATGCTGACATAAAGGAAGATTCAAAGAGTAGTATATACTTTAATTTCATGTCTAGGAAAAAAGAAAGAAAAAGAAAGAAAACTTTCAAACAAGTATTCACAGAGAAATTACAAAGTTGGTACACATTTAGAAAAAGCTACTGTATTTTAAAATACTGCTTTATGTCCCCAAAATATCTTTCATCCTCATGGCCTGAATTTTAAGTATCTCCTTAAAAATCTACTGCTTTGCTTTGTATCCATACATTAAAAAGTACAGTAATTGTAAAATTAAATTATGTTTTCCTAATACCGTATTGAAGTTTGCTCAAAAGGAAATCAATCTCATTCTCCTTTGGAAAAAAAAAATGAAAAAAAAACAAAGACAGATGGCAGCTGGTGATAAAAGTATCCGTGTCCTTTGCCATCTGAGTATAGTTGTATGAGGCGACTAATATTTCACCGTGTTTACCATGTTCTTTTTTTTTTTTTTAAAAGAAATATACATTCAAGTTAAGAGCAAATACAGAGACAGCAATTCTACAGAAACATACAAAAAAATGTATGTTGGAAGCAACGACAAAGAAATACTGTCACTGTAAGAATATTATTTTACCGAACAAGCTTGAAATTCAGTATCACACTGGACAACATTTAAGATATTAATTTTAACATTATTTCCTTCCTCGTGTGACTTTTCCCAGTATCTTCTCTCTCACAAGCACATATTTATTCACAAGACATTGTTATTACCATAAATGTTTCAAAAATAAAGCTTGATTTTGGTGTCTCATGAAATGATAAATATTTTTGATGTAAAAATATACACAAATTCATATACACAGAAATAAACAAAAAACCTCCATAAGCCAAACATGCCAAAAAACTTCCACATGGCTTTTTGTCCACCTTGCAGTAAAAGACACTCAGATCCAAACACTGCGTTTTGTTCTGCTTTTCCAACCTAACTACTCAGCATCTTAAAACATAGTGATTTGAACAAGTCTCAGTTTATATTTCCTGGATAGATAACAATATTTTTCTTTTTCTTCCATGTGTGACTTAAAACCAACCACTTCAACGTTTGTTTTTAGATTACAGGCGTATGTTTATAAACAATATTTAAAATTATTAAATCTTCCTTATATAATCACTGCACTTGTCTCAGAGAAACAGTTCTCTAAGCTCTTAGCTAAGACTGACTCTAGAAAGCATGTGAAAACACGAAATTGTGGAAAACAAACGTGCATAATGGTTCTTATTTGCTAGGATTATCTAGCATGGCTTTCTGCACTCAAAAGAAAACCCACTGAAATAGAAAAAGTAAGATATAGAGTGTAAAACCCAAATGAAGTAATGAATACTGAACAACATAGGCACATAGAAATAAAAAAAAATTAAAAAAAATTATTAGGGAAATTCATTAATTATAAAAATCATAGAATCTTCATGGATGGAAAGGACCTTTGAGATCATCAAGTCCAACCATACACACACACACAAAAAAAACCCTACAATCTCTGCCACTAGAGCATGCCCTGAAGTGCCACATCTAGACGTTTCTTAAATACCTCGAGGGATGGTGACTCAACCACCTCCCTGGGCAGGCCGTTCCAGTGCCTGACCACTCTCTCAGTAAAGTAACTCTTCCTAATATCCAATCTAAACCTCCCCTGCTGCAGCTTCAGACCATTTCCTCTGGTCCTGTCATTATTCACCTGGGAGAAGAGGCCAACACCCACCTCTCTACAGCCTCCTTTCAGGTAGTTGTAGAGGGCAAGGAGGTCTCCCCTCAGCCTCCTCTTCTCCAAGCTAAACATGCCCAGCTCCCTCAGCCTCTCCTCATATGACCTGGTCTCCAGACCCCTCACCAGCCTGGGAGCTCTCCTCTGGACACGCTCCAGCACCTCAATGTCCCTCTTGTACAGAGGGGCCCAGAACTGAACACAGTACTCGAGGTGAGGCCTCACCAGTGCCGAGTACAGAGGCACCATCACTTCCCTACTCCTGCTGGCCACGCTATTCCTGAGACAAGCCAGAATGCTGTTGGCCTTCTTGGCCACCTGGGCACACTGCTGGCTCATGTTAATGACTAGGTCCTTTTCTGCTGGGCAGTTTTCCAGCCACTCTTCCCCAAGCCTGTAGCGTTGCTTGGGGTTGTTGTGACCGAAATGCAGGACCTGGCACTTGGCCTTATTAAACCTCATACCGTTGGCCTTGGCCCATCGATCCAGCCTGTCCAGGTCCCTCTGTAGAGCCTTCCCACCCTCAAGCAGATCAACACTCCCACCTAGCTTGGTGTCATCTGCAAACTTAATGAGGGTGCACTCACTCCCCTCATCCAGATCATTGATAAAGATATTGAACAAAACTGGCCCCAAAACTGAGCCCTGAGGGACACCACTGGTGACCGGCCGCCAAGAGGATTTCACCCCATTAATCACAACTCTCTGGGCACGGCCATCCAGCCAGTTTTTAACCCAGCGAAGAGTACACGTGTCTATGCCATGATTCACCAGCTTCTCCAGGAGAATGCTGTGGGG